>NC_086444.1:290447519-290747519 GCF_028390025.1 Pseudophryne corroboree | reverse complement strand
GCAGGTGCATCGCTGGGGTACAAAGCGGATCGCCGCTCAGCGATGGGTTTGTGCGACGGATCCATTTGCATGGGCGATCGCAAGGAGATTGACAGGAAGAAGGTGTTTGTGGGTGTCAACTGTCCGTTTTCAGGGAGTGTCTGGAAAAATGCAGCCGTGTCCAATTTAGTGGTGTGCACCGGAATTTTTTCGGGTTTTGTGTTTTGGTTTTGGGTTCGGTTCCGCGGCCGTGTTTTGGGTTCGGACGCGTTTTGGCAAAACCTCACCGAAATTTTTTTGTCGGATTCGGGTGTGTTTTGGATTCGGGTGTTTTTTTCAAAAAACCCTAAAAAACAGCTTAAATCATATAATTTGGGGGTCATATTGATCCCATAGTATTATTAACCTCAATAACCACAATTTCCACTCATTTTCAGTCTATTCTGAACACCTCACATCTCACAATATTATTTTTAGTCCTAAAATTTGCACCGAGGTCGCTGGATGGCTAAGCTAAGCGACCCAAGTGGCCGACACAAACACCTGGCCCATCTAGGAGTGGCACTGCAGTGTCAGGCAGGATGGCACTTCAAAAAAATTGTCCCCAAACAGCACATGATGCAGAGAAAAAAAGAGGCGCTATGAGGTAGCTGTGTGACTAAGATAAGCGACCCAAGTGGCCGACACAAACATCTGGCCCATCTAGGAGTGGCACTGCAGTGTCACGCAGGATGGCCCTTCAAAAAATACTCCCCAAACAGCACATGACGCAAAGAAAAAAAGAGGCGCAATGAGGTAGCTGCGTGACTAAGCTAAGCGACCCTAGTGGCCGACACAAACACCTGGCCCATCTAGGAGTGGCACTGCAGTATCACGCAGGATGGCCCTTCAAAAAAATACTCCCCAAACAGCACATGGCGCAAAGAAAAAAAGAGGCGCAATGAGGTAGCTGTGTGACTAAGCTAAGCGACCCTAGTGGCCGACACAAACACCTGGCCCATCTAGGAGTGGCACTGCAGTGTCACGCAGGATGGCCCTTCAAAAAAATACTCCCCAAACAGCACATGATGCAAAGAAAAATGAAAGAAAAAAGAGGAAGGTCAGGCATCGCAACCGACACAATTGGACTCTGCTTGGGGATTTGTGATTTCGAAGAACGCACAGTTCTTTGCTGTGCTTTTGCCAGCTTAAGTCTTTTCTTTTTTCTAGCGAGAGGATGAGTACTTCCATCCTCATGTGAAGCTGAACCACTAGCCATGAACATAGGCCAGGGCCTCAGCCGTTCCTTGCCACTCCGTGTCGTAAATGGCATATTGGCAAGTTTACGCTTCTCCTCAGACGCTTTTAATTTTGATTTTTAGGTCATTTTACTGATCTTTTGTGTTTTGGATTTTACATGCTCTGTACTATGACATTGGGCATCGGCCTTGGCAGACGACGTTGATGGCATTTCATCGTCTCGGCCATGACTAG
This sequence comes from Pseudophryne corroboree, assembly GCF_028390025.1. Classification (NCBI taxonomy): domain Eukaryota; kingdom Metazoa; phylum Chordata; class Amphibia; order Anura; family Myobatrachidae; genus Pseudophryne; species Pseudophryne corroboree. The sequence goes on along the minus strand of NC_086444.1, from coordinate 290,746,067 downwards.
TGGCAGCAGCTTCAGCACGAGGTGGAAGTGGATCTTGATCTTTCCCTATTTTTTTAACCTCCACATTTTTGTTCTCCATATTTTAATGCGCACAACTAAAAGGCACCACAGGTATACAATGTAGATGGATGGATAGTATACTTATTATTATTAATGGATGACGAGTGACTGACGACACAGAGGTAGGTACAGCAGTGGCCTACCGTACTGCTATATACAGTATAATGGACCTGGTGGACACTGTCAGCAGACTGCTAAACTAGTACTACTAGTATAAAAAAAAAAGCCACCACAGGTATACAATGTAGATGGATGGATAGTATACTTAAATTACTTATGGACGACGAGTGACGACACAGAGGTAGGTACAGCAGTGGCCTACCGTACTGCTATATATAGTATAATGGACCTGGTGGACACTGTCAGCAGACTGCTAAACTAGTACTACTAGTATAAAGAAAAAAAGCCACCACAGGTATACAATGTAGATGGATGGATAGTATACTTATTATTATTAATGGATGACGAGTGACTGACGACACAGAGGTAGGTACAGCAGTGGCCTACCGTACTGCTATATACAGTATAATGGACCTGGTGGACACTGTCAGCAGACTGCTAAACTAGTACTACTAGTATAAAAAAAAAGCCACCACAGGTATACAATGTAGATGGATGGATAGTATACTTATGGACGACGAGTGACGACACAGAGGTAGGTACAGCAGTGGCCTACCGTACTGCTATATACAGTATAATGGACCTGGTGGACACTGTCAGCAGACTGCTAAACTAGTACTACTCGTATAAAGAAAAAAAGCCACCACAGGTATACAATGTAGATGGATGGATAGTATACTTATTATTATTAATGGATGACGAGTGACTGACGACACAGAGGTAGGTACAGCAGTGGCCTACCATACTGCTATATACAGTATAATGGACCTGGTGGACACTGTCAGCAGACTGCTAAACTAGTACTACTAGTATAAAAAAAAGCCACCACAGGTATACAATGTAGATGGATGGATAGTATACTTATGGACGACGAGTGACGACACAGAGGTAGGTACAGCAGTGGCCTACCGTACTGCTATATACAGTATAATGGACCTGGTGGACACTGTCAGCAGACTGCTAAACTAGTACTACTAGTATAAAGAAAAAAAGCCACCACAGGTATACAATGTAGATGGATGGATAGTATACTTATTATTATTAATGGATGACGAGTGACTGACAACACAGAGGTAGGTACAGCAGTGGCCTACCGTACTGCTATATACAGTATAATGGACCTGGTGGACACTGTCAGCAGACTGCTAAAGTAGTATAAAAAAAAGCCACCACAGGAGTGTTTTTCAGGCAGACAAACGTATACTGGTGGTCACTGTCAGCAAAACTGTGCACTGTACTCCTGCTATAGCTGCTCCCCAGTCCCCACAATTAAGCAGTGTGAGCACTCAGCACAGATATATCATGCAGCACACTGAGCACAGATATGGTATGGAGCGTTTTTTTCAGGCAGAGAACGGATAAAAAAAAACTGGGGGTCACTATCAGCAAAACTCTGCACTCTACTCCGAGTCCTAACAGCTGCTCCCCAATCCTCCCCACAATTAGTAATAAAACAAGCAATCAACTGTCTCTTCTACAATTATAAACGGAGAGGACGCCAGCCACGTCCTCTCCCTATCAATCTTAATGCACGTGTGAAAATGGCGGCGATGCGCGGCTGCTTATATAGAATCCGAATCTTGCGAGAATCCGACAGCGGGATGATGACGTTCAGGCGCGCTCGGGTTAGCCGAGCAAGGCGGGAGGATCCGAGTCTGCTCGGACCCGTGTAAAAAAGGTAAAGCTCGGGTGGGTTCGGACCTCGGAAACCGAACCCGCTCATCACTAGTGTCCATGCATTTGCAGGGAGGGTACCTGATGTCAATTCTGTTCCCAGACAGGCTGATGTAATCCAAGCAGCTGAGTAAGCCTTGGGCTGCACAGAGACTGCACAAAATCTGTTTGTACAGCTCTGCTACACATGAGTTTGCACACTTGCACAGCTAAAATACACTCCCCCTGTAGGTGGCGACTATCTGATTGCAGCAGTGCAAAAATCGCTTGCTAGTGATCAGGTCTGAATTAGGCCCAATGATATTGTGGTACGCAAGAGCTTTGCTGCTCCTAGCACTGTCTATAATCTCTCCACGTTAACAACGAATTTCTGAGTAGTGTTCCTGCCATTGCAATAAGAGTTAAAAACAATATTGAGCTTCCTTTCTTGCTGACTATCTAGCAGAAGTTTAATATCCAGGGGACAATAGTACAGTTTATTAGCTGCTTAAATCACTTGAACTTCCATAACTGAGTTATTGCAAATTAGCTGATTGGTTGGTAACCTGAATAAAGCTGTAGGTATGAAATGCTATCTGTCTTTGGGGGTAATTCAGAGTTGATCGCAGCAGCAAATTTGTTAGCAGTTGCGCAAAACCATGGGGAGTCATTCTGAGTTGATCGCTCGCTAGAAACTTTTTGCAGTGCTGCGATCAGATAGTCGCCGCCTATGGGGGAGTGTATTTTAGCTATGCAAGTGTGCAAATGCTTTTGCAGCCGACGGCACAAAAAAGTTTTTTGCAGTTTCTGAGTAGCTCTGGACTTATTCAGCTGCTGCGATCACTTCAGTCTTTTTGGTCCCGGAATTGACGTCAGACACCCGCCCTGCAAATGCTTGGACATGCCTGCGTTTTTCCAAACACTCACAGAAAACGGTCAGTTGACACCCACAAACGCCCTCTTTCTGTCAATCACCTTGCGATCGGCTGTGCGAATGGATTCTTCGTTAAATCCATCGCCCAGCACCGATCCTCTTTGTACCCATACGACGCACCTGCACAATGTGGTGCATACGCATGCGCAGTTTTGCTGAGATTCAATCTGACCGCAGCACTGCAAAAAGTTGCTAGCGAGCGATCAACTCGGAATGACCCCCATGTGCACTGGAGGTGTGGCAGATATAACAATTGCAGAGAGATTTAGAATTGGGTGGGTTATTTTGTTTCTGTGCAAGGTAATTACTGGCTGCTTTATTTTTACACTGCAATTTAGATTTCAGTTTGAACACACCCCACCCAAATATAATTCTCTCTGCACATGTTATATCTGCCCCACCTGCAGTGCACATGGTTTTGTCCAACTGCCAACACATTTGCTGCTGCGATCAACTCTGAATTAGGCCCTTTTGGGGGGTCATTCCGAGTTGATCGCTCGCTAGCAGTTTTTAGCAGCCGTGCAAATGCATAGTCGCCGCCCATGGGAGAGTGTATTTTAGCTTTGCAGGAGTGCGAACGCCTGTGCAGCAGAGCGCCTGCAAACACATTTTGTGCAAAACCAGACCAGCCCTGTAGTTACTTATCCTGTGCGATGATTGCTGCGACGAGCGACACGGTAATGACGTCAGATACCCGCCCAGCAAATACCCGGCCTTGCCTGCATTTTTCCAAACACTTCCAGAAAACGGTCAGTTGACACCCATAAACGCCCTCTTTCTGTCAATCTCCTTGCGTTCGGCTGTGCGATTGGAATCGTCGCTAGAACCAGTGCAAAACCACAATGGACTTCGTACCCGTACGATGCGCGTATGCATTGCAGTGCATACGCATGCGCAGATTAGCCGTTTTTTCACTGATCGCTACGCAGCGAACAACGGCAGCTAGTGATCAACTCCGAATGACCCCCATTGAATGAAGCTTGACTGGGGAGGCTACCTTTGATAATCTCACAGATCGCCTCAATGTAGAAAAGATGTACTCTGCAGCTTTAAACTACAGCAATAAAGGTTTCTGAGGGGAATAAGTCTGGCACTACTGAAGTGTCTCTAAACTGAGCAGCTTACTTTAGTGCTGATGTATACTGAGGTGTGATGTCAGATAATTAGACAAAGATACCATTCCTAGTGTTTTGCTGGGATTAACACCTGTCAGCAGCTGCACCCTTCTGTCACTTTAAATGGGAGGTCCTGGTGTCTCTTGCATAACTCTGCCGACGGGTGTGCCACTCCCTTTGGCCTGTCCCAGCAATGACATATCTCAGCAGTCCTGTACCTCCCAGCAGCGTCTCCCGACTCCTCACATACACCAGAGCCGAACCGGAATGATCTCAGCGGCAGTAGGTCTCACTTTTGGCGAAATAAATGTATTTACTTAAACTGCTGCGACATGCAGCGCATCCTCGGCTCTGTGTTCCAGTCCCTCAGTGCTCTCCCAGCAGTCCTCCAGCAGCACATGTCCTCCCCACCGTTACCTCAGGGCTCCTCAACTGCCACAAACTGTCCCTTCCTTTACCACCTGACACCGCTCATGTGGCCTGCTCCTGACATCATGAGCAACTGCCAAGGATGCTGGGAATTATCTGCATTATAGATTAAAACAATTTTGGCTGACATTATATTACCAAAAATATTGACCCATACACATACATATTATTGGGGTATCAGGTAGCACAGATAAGCTTCCTCTTTAAAACAAGTGTGATACCCATATATCTACACAGAGGGTCATTTGATGGGGTATCACTGCAACATGAAGGTGCAAAATGGGCCCCAGTAAATGTATAGGAGGAGACTATAACCAGGGCCAGATTAAAAATGGGGTGGATGGAGCTCCAGCTCCAGGCCTCCACAAAAAATAGGCCCATCATCATAACAGCATGGTGATCACCAGCCATCATATGACCACATGGTCAGAAATATATCATAAGTATTGAATTTCTAGTTTCCACACAAAATGATGCAATTTTTGTACTTTTACATATTTAGTGAGACATTGGGGCTGATAGTGTACAGGGTTTACATGGCACTGGCCACAAACACACAGCCTGGCACACCCTCTCTGCTTCTCATAAAAGTCCCTTGAATATTTTTAGCCCCTGGCCCAAGAGGCTCTTAATCCAGCCCTGCCTATAAGCTCTTAGCCATAGGATTTCTATAATGGGTGCAATGGGTGCGATGCACATGGGACCCTGGGTCCAGGAGGGGCACACATCACACCCACTGCACCCATTTTTAATACTTACCTTTCTGGAGTCCAGCATCGGGCGCTGCAGTCATGGCGAAAATCGCCACCAAAATGGCCACTGTGCATGTGCAGTAGTGATTTTGGTCTTCGGAACATGGCGGATGTGCAGTAGACTCCGGCACAATGCCAGAGGTGCACTCTGGCCCCCTCCTCTGTTAAAATGCCTCTGCTCTTAGCTATTGCAAAATTAAAATGGATTGTCAGTGACAAAGGCTGCCTGGCAGAGGCGTTTCTCCAGAGGAGGTGGCCCCTGTGCACCTCCGGGTGGACCCCCTCCTCTACTGTCCATGTGCAGGTCTCCGGAAACATGGCAACCGCCATGATCTGGAGACCAATTTGGCTACCGCGCATGCGTGGCGGCCATTTTGGCTGCAATTTCTGGTGCGATCACAGCTCCGAGCGCTGGACTCCAGAAAGGTAAGTATTAAAATGGGTGCAATGGGTGCGGTGTGGGCCCCTCCTGGACCCAGGGGCCCGTGTGCACCGCACCCATTGCACCCATTATAGAAACGCCAATGATGCCTGGATCTATTCTGTAAGAAGGGAATTTCCTTATTTTGCCCAGCTCTCCCCATCAACCAGGGCCGGATTAACAATGGGGCGGATGGAGCTGCAGCTCCAGGCCCCCCACTGAAAATAGGCCCACAGATCCCTGCAGTTCAGATAGTGTTGACAGGTAAAAAAAACTTTTCTCCTGTCATCACCTATAGCATTCCCTCGCTTGACTGCTGTCACGGAAAGCCAAAACTCTGCCTATCCCCTCTGAGGTTGCCAGCAGCTGTTACTGCACAATGAAGCTCATACAGAGGATCGAAATAAGCTCCTCCCCCAGATCGCGATAAGCTCCGCCTCCTGGTGCATCTACAGCTGTGCCCACGATTGCTCAAAGCTCTTCTCACATGCCATCCCAAGCTGTGTCTCTGGGGGACCATTCTAAACTCAGCCCCCTGGTTCTTCCACTGCTGAGCCCCTTGTTGCCTGAAGCCACACCCCTGGGCCATTCTAAGCCCCGCCCACTGGACAGTACAGTTTAGTGCTCCCAGCCCGGGTCATCTGTGAGGTGTTCTGGCACAGATGCGGTTTGAGGTACAGAGGAGTATATGCTGTGTAGCCCTATGCCCAGGACTTTCTCACACTGAGCGTTTGTGTTAGCACCTGAAATCCCAACATTGAAAGTTATGTGTGCATGTTCTGTGACCTTAATGGCATACTATTTTAATCTATCGTGCATGATAATCAATTGAATTCTGGCCAGTCTGTATACGGACGCTACTGTGCGGTGTAATGTGACTCGGACACTACTGCCATGTGGTGTAATGTGACTATCGGATGCTGCAGTGCGGTGTAATGTAACTGTCAGATGCTGCCTTGCGGTGTAATGTGACTCGGACACTACTGTGCGGTGTATTGTAACTATCGGACGCTGCTGTGTGGTGTAACGTAACTATCAGACGCTACTGTGTGGTGTAATGTGACTCGGACACTACCTTGCGGTGTAATGTAACTATCGGACGCTGACGTGTGGTGTAATGTGACTATCGGATGCTGCCGTGCGGTGTAATGTGACTATCAGATGCTGCGTGCTATGTAATGTAACTATCGGACGCTGCCGTGCGATGTAATGTGACTATCGGACACTGCCGTGCTGTGTAATGTAACTATTGGACGCTGCAGTGCGGTGTAATGTAACTACCGGACGCCGCCTTGCGGTGTAATGTGACTCGGACACTACTGTGCAGTGTATTGTCACTATCGGATGCTGACATGCGGTGTAATGTGACTATCGGATGCTGCCGTGTGGTGTAATGTGACTATCGGATGCTGCGTGCTGTGTAATATAACTATCGGACGCTGCCGTGCGGTGTAATGTGACTATCGGACACATACCGTTCTGTGTTTTGTAACTATTGGGCGCTGCTGTGTGGTGTAACGTAACTATCGGACGCTGCTGTGTGGTGTAACGTAACTATCGGAGGCTGCTGTGCAGTGTAATGTAACTATCGGAGGCTGCTGTGTGGTGTAATGTAACTATCGGACGCTGCTGTGCGGTGTAATGTAAGTATCAGACGCTGACGTGTGGTGTAATGTGACTATCGGATGCTGCCGTGCGGTGTAATGTGACTATCGGAAGCTGCGTGCTGTGTAATGTAACTATCGGACGCTGCCGTGCGATGTAATGTGACTATCGGACACTGCCATGCTGTGTAATGTAACTATTGGGTGCTGCAGTGCGGTGTAATGTAACTATCGGACGCCGCCTTGCGGTGTAATGTGACTCGGACACTACTGTGCGGTGTATTGTAACTATCGGATGCTGACATGCGGTGTAATGTGACTATCGGATGCTGCTGTGTGGTGTAATGTGACTATCGGATGCTGCGTGCTGTGTAATGTAACTATCGGATGCTGCCGTGCGGTGTAATGTGACTATCGGACACATACCGTTCTGTGTTTTGTAACTATTGGGCGCTGCTGTGTGGTGTAACGTAACTATCGGACGCTGCTGTGTGGTGTAACGTAACTATCGGAGGCTGCTGTGCCGTGTAATGTAACTATCGGAGGCTGCTGTGTGGTGTAATGTAATTATCGGACGCTGCTGTGTGGTGTAATGAAACTATCAGACGCTGCTGTGTGGTGTAACGTAACTATCGCAGGCTGCTGTGCAGTGTAATGTAACTATCGGATGCTGCTGTGTGGTGTAATGTAACTATGGGGCTGCTGTGCGGTGTAATGTAACTATCGGACGCTGCTGTGTGGTGTAGCATAACTATCGGACGCTGCTGTGTGGTGTAACGTAACTATCGGAGGCTGCTGTGTGGTGTAACGTAACTATCGCAGGCTGCTGTGCAGTGTAATGTAACTATCGGATGCTGCTGTGTGGTGTAATGTAACTATGGGGCTGCTGTGCGGTGTAATGTAACTATCGGACGCTGCTGTGTGGTGTAACGTAACTATCGGACGCTGCTGTGTGGTGTAACGTAACTATCGGAGGCTGCTGTGCCGTGTAATGTAACTATCGGAGGCTGCTGTGTGGTGTAATGTAACTATCGGACGCTGCTGTGTGGTGTAATGAAACTATCAGATGCTGCTGTGTGGTGTAACGTAACTATCGCAGGCTGCTGTGCAGTGTAATGTAACTATCGGAGGCTGCTGTGTGGTGTAATGTAACTATGGGGCTGCTGTGTGGTGTAATGTAACTATCGGACGCTGTTGTGTGGTGTAGCATAACTATCGGACGCTGCTGTGCGGTGTAATGTAACTATTGGAGGCTGCTGTGTGGTGTAATGTAACTATCGGAGGCTGCTGTGCAGTGCAATGTGACTCGGACACTACTGTGCGGTGTATTGTAACTATCGGACGCTGCTGTGTGGTGTAATTTGACTCGGACACTACTGTGTGGTGTAATGTAACTATCGGACGCTGACGTGTGGTGTAATGTGACTAGGACACTACTGAGCGGTGTAATGTAACTGTCGGACGCTGCTGTGCGGTGTAATGTGACTCGGACACTACGGTGCGGTGTATTGAAACTATCGGACGCTGCTGTGCGGTGTAATGTAACTATCAGACGCTGCTGTGTGGTGTAATGTAACTGTCGGACGCTGCTGTGCGGTGTAATTTAACTATCGGACGCTGCTATGCTGTGTAATGTGACTCGGACACTACTGTGCGGTGTATTGTAACTATCGGACGCTGACGTGTGGTGTAACGTAACTATCGGACGCTGCTGTGCAGTGTAATGTAACTATCGGAGGCTGCTGTGCGATGTAATGTGACTATCGGACACTGCCATGCTGTGTAATGTAACTATTGGATGCTGCAGTGCGGTGTAATGTAACTATCGGACGCCGCCTTGCGGTGTAATGTGACTCGGACACTACTGTGCAGTGTATTGTAACTATCGGATGCTGATATGCGGTCTAATGTGACTATCGGATGCTGCCGTGTGGTGTAATGTGACTATCGGATGCTGCGTGCTGTGTAATGTAACTATCGGATGCTGCCGTGCGGTGTAATGTGACTATCGGACACATACCGTTCTGTGTTTTGTAACTATTGGGCGCTGCTGTGTGGTGTAACGTAACTATCGGACGCTGCTGTGTGGTGTAACGTAACTATCGGAGGCTGCTGTGCCGTGTAATGTAACTATCGGAGGCTGCTGTGTGGTGTAATGTAACTATCGGACGCTGCTGTGTGGTGTAATGTAACTATCAGACGCTGCTGTGTGGTGTAACGTAACTATCGCAGGCTGCTGTGCAGTGTAATGTAACTATCGGAGGCTGCTGTGTGGTGTAATGTAACTATGGGGCTGCTGTGCGGTGTAATGTAACTATCGGACGCTGCTGTGTGGTGTAGCATAACTATCGGACGCTGCTGTGCGGTGTAATGTAACTATCGGAGGCTGCTGTGTGGTGTAATGTAACTATCGGAGGCTGCTGTGCAGTGTAATGTGACTCGGACACTACTGTGCGGTGTATTGTAACTATCGGATGCTGCTGTGTGGTGTAATTTGACTCGGACACTACTGTGTGGTGTAATGTAACTATCGGACGCTGACGTGTGGTGTAATGTGACTAGGACACTACTGAGCGGTGTAATGTAACTGTCGGACGCTGCTGTGCGGTGTAATGTGACTCGGACACTACTGTGCGGTGTATTGTAACTATCGGACGCTGCTGTGCGGTGTAATGTAACTATCGGACGCTGCTGTGTGGTGTAATGTAACTGTCGGACGCTGCTGTGCGGTGTAATATAACTATCGGACGCTGCTGTGCTTTGTAATGTGACTCGGACACTACTGTGCGGTGTATTGTAACTATCGGACGCTGCTGTGTGGTGTAACGTAACTATCGGACGCTGCTGTGCAGTGTAATGTAACTATCGGAGGCTGCTGTGCGGTTAATGTAACTATCAGACGCTGCTGTGCGGTGTAATGTGACTCGGACACTACTGTGTGGTGTATTGTAAGTATTGGATGCTGCAGTGCACTGTAATGTGACTCGGACACTACTGTGTGGTGTATTGTAACTATCGGACACTGCTGTGTGGAGTAATTTGACTCGGACACTACTGTGTGGTGTATTGTAACTATCGGATGCTGCCGTGTGGTGTAATGTGACTAGGACACTACTAAGCGGTGTATTGTAACTGTCAGAAGCTGCTGTGCGGTGTAATGTGACTTGGACACTACTGTGCGGTGTATTGTAACTATCGGACGCTGCAGTGCAGTGTAATGTAACTATCGGATGCTGCCGTGCGGTGCAATGTGATTAGGACACTACTGTGCGGTGTAATGTAACTATCAGACGCTGCCATGTGGTGTAATGTGACTCAGACACTACTGTGCGGTGTAATGTAACTATCAGGTGCTACCGTGCGGTGTATGTAACTATCAGACGCTACTGTGCGGTGTAATGTGACTCGGACACTACCGTGCAGTGTAATGTAACTAACGGGTGCTGCTGTGCAGTGTAATGTGACTTACGGGCGCTACCATGCAGCATAATGTGACCAATGGACGCTGCTGTGCGGTGTAATGTAACTATCAGACGCCACTGTGCGGTGTAATGTGACTCGGACACTACCGTGCGGTGTAATGTAACTATCAGGCACTACCGTGCGATGTAATGTGACTCGGATACTACCGTGCAGTGTAATGTAACTAACGGGTGCTGCTGTGCAGTGTAATGTGACTTACGGATGCTACACTGTGGCGTAATGTGATCAACAGATGCTGCCGTGAGGTGTAATGTGACCAACGTACGCTGTTTTATGGTGTAATGTGACTATCAGATGGTGCTGTGCAGTGTAATGTGACTAACGGATGCTGCCGTGTGGCGTAATGTGACTAACGGACGTTACCATGCGATGTAATGTGACTAAAGGACGCTGCTGTGTGGTGTATTATGACTAACGGACGCTGCCGTGGGGTATAATGTGACTAACGGACGCTACCGTGGGGTGTAATGTGACTAAAGGATGCTGCCGTGTGGAGTAATGTGACTAACGGACGCTACTGTGCAGTGTAATGTGACTAATGAACTCTACTGTGCGGTGTAATGTGAGTATATAATGGACGCTACTGTGCAGTGTAATGTGTATAACGGACGCTACTGTGCGCTGTAATGTGAGTATATAACAGATGCTAATGTGTGGTGCAATGTGACTAACAGATGCTACTGTGCGGTGTAATGTGACTTAGCGGATGCTACTGTGCGGTGTAATGTGACTAACAGACGCTACTTTGTAATGTGAATTGGTACGATTATGTGACCACGCCCCCTCCCCATGAGGTCACGTCCCTTTATAAAATATGGAGGGTGGTACCATTTGTCTTTCTGGCACAGGCACCAAAATGTCTAGTTATGGCTCTGGTGGTCACTGATGCTCTCTGTAGTATATGGGGGTCACTGCCGCACAGTGCTCACTGATGTTCTCTGTAATATACGGTGGTCACTAATGCTCTCTGTAGTAAACGGGGGTCACTGATGCTCTCTGTAATATATGGTGGTCACTGATGCTCTCTGTATTATATGGTAGTCACTGATGTTCTCTGTAATATATGGTGGTCACATGCTCTCTGTACTATACAGTGGTCACTGATGCTCTCTGTAATTATAGTGGTCACTGATGCTCTCTAGTATATGGTGGTCACTGATGCTCTCTGTTGTATACAGTGGTCACTGATGCTCTCTGTAATATATAATGGTCACTGATGCTCTCTGTAGTATATGGTGGTCACTGATGCTCTCTGTAGTATACAGTGGTGACTGTTGCTCTCTGTTATATACAGTGGTCACTGATGCTTTCTGTAAAATACGGTGGTCACTTATGCCTTCTGTAATATATGGTGGTCACTGACGCTCTCTGTAGTATATGGTAAACTAGTTTTATAAGATGGGGGGCGGTTTATATATTTTTATATGTAAAGACTTTTCAGATATTTTTTTATCATCCTAAATATTTTTTATTTAAAAGTGTGTTTGTATTTTTGTATTAAAAAGTAAAACCCAAACCAGCTCAAGCATGCACATCTGCAAAGCAGTAAGTTAACCCTTAAAGCCCTGGTGCAGAATTGCCATTGCAGCTACAATGTTTAATTTTCTAAACAGACAACAGCTAAGAAGGCAGTTCATTTTATCATTTACTGCAGTGGCTGGAAATGTTATATATAGTGGTCACTGATGCTCTCTGTAGTACATGGTGGTCACTGATGCTCTCTGTTGTATATGGTGGTCACTGATGCTCTCTGTAGTTTATGGTGGTCACTGATGCTCTCTGTCGTATATGGTGGTCACTGATGCTCTCTGTAGTATATGGTGGTCACTGATGCTCTCTGTAATATGAAGGAAACCACTGAACACATAGGGTCGGGACTCTCCCATAGCTAAACTTCTTCATTAAAAAATAAAAATAAATGCAATGGGCTGGTGGTTGATGGGGGGCCCTGAGAGAGTGGGGCCCAGGATAACATATCCCCTACTCCCCTCTCCTTAATCTGATCTGCTGCAGCAGTACACAATAGGCCTTTCCTATATTTCAGCTCCAGGCCCATGTGGACGTTAATCTGGCACTGCCATCAACAGTTATTTATATAAAGCATAGGTATTCTGCAGCACTTTACAGAGAATATTTGGACATTCACATCAGCCCCTACCCCAGTGAAGCTTACAGTCTATATTCCCTACCACATATACACATACAAACATACATCCTAAATAGGATTGTTGTTTGTCTGGAGCCAATTAACCACCAGTACTGTATGTATTTAATTTATAAGAGGAAATCAAAATACCCAGAAGAAACCCACAAAAGTGGCGGAACTAGCAAGCGGTGGGCCCAGGTGCGACAAAATGCTTTGGGCCCCCCCCCCATCCCATCCAAGTCCACCCCCTCACCCCTTGAGAGGATCTGGTGAGGGGGACCTGCTCAGGGCCAGAGAAATGGATACCTAGCAACAGTGCCGTAACTAGACATTTTAGCACTGTGTGCAAGAAACGGCATCGGAGCCCCACCCCTGCATGCAAAACAGGGGCAGTGTGCGCCGTAGGTGCGCGCAAAAATACATAGTGGCATGGCTTCGCGGGGAAGGGGTGTGGCCACAAAATAATACCAATTCCTAAAACGGTGCACAGTAGTCTCCATTCTTCAAATTACGCCGCACAGTAGCACCACTACACCAGGTAGAGACCCTTTTACACCTTACAGCGAACAGATTCCTCTTTTTACACATTACGGCAGACAGCATCCCCTTTTTACACATTACGGCAGACAGCGTCCCCCTTTTTATACATTACGGCAGACAGTGTCCCCTTTTTACACATAACGGCAGACAGCGTGCCCTTGTTACACATTACGGCAGACAGCGTGCCCTTGTTACACATTACGGCAGACAGCGTGCCCTTGTTACACATTACGGCAGGCAGATTCCCCCTTTTTACACGTTGCGGCAGGCAGTCCCCCGTTTTTACACATTGCGGCAGGCAGATTCCCCATTTTTACACATTACGGCAGGCAGATTCTCCCTTTTTGCACATAGCGGCAGGCAGATTCCCCAATTTTACACATTGCGGCAGGCAGTCCCCCATTTTTACACATTGCGGCAGGCAGATTCCCCCTTTTTACACATTGCGGTAGGCAGTCCCCCATTTTTACACATAGCGGCAGGCAGTCCCAACAAATAAAGAAAGAAAGAAAGAAAGAAAGAGACAGACAGAAAGAAATAAAGAAAGAAAGAGACAGACAGACAGACAGACAGACAGACAGACAGACAGACAGAAAGAAAGAAAGAAAGAAAGAAAGAAAGAAAGAAAGAAAGAAAGAAAGAAAGAAAGAAAGAAAGTAGAATCATACTTACCCTCTCCGCTGGCTCAGGCTCCTCGTGCAGCTTGACGATTCGCGGGCAGTAGACGAGGTGGAGGAGGGAGCCGCAGCAGCGCTGTGTTATTGGTGGAGGCGCTGCTGCTGCTGCCCCCCTGCTTCACTATAGGCTGTTCTCGGAAGACAGCCTATAGTGAAGCAGAGGGGCAGCAGCAGCAGCGCTTCCACCAGTAACAAAGCGCTGCTGCGGCTCCCTCCTTCACCTCCGTCCTCCTCCTTCCCCCGTCCGTGCCGCTGCTCTTCTCCTCTGTGGGCGGCTGTGCGCTGCGGGCAGCGGTTGCCCGCAGCGCACAGCGGCATGTAATGAGTCAGTTTGACTCATTACATGCTTAGGCCCCTGGACAGAGGCGGGCCCCAGTGCAACGCACTGCTTGCCCTGCCGGTAGTTCCGCCTCTGCTAACACCACACAGTTAAGGCCAGAGTGGGAACCCAAGACCTCAGTGCTGTGAGACAGTAATTCTAACCACTAAACCATCCGTGCTGTCCATGTCTTTAAAATGTTAATATAGCTGTAAATGTTACTTTATCATTATCATACCTGTAGTGCTAAAACCCATGTGAACAGTTAAAGTTAAGAGTCTTTTAATAAAATAGCTTTCTCAAACTAATCAGTACAGTATATAACAATACAAAATTATATACACTTAATGCAAAGTAGAAACCAGTAATTGGTAGCAGTAACCCTGTTAATTAGTAAGAAGAAAGGTTTTTAGCCACTATCTATATATTGCGTGAGCCATGGATTATATATTTTTTATTTACAGAACTGCAGTACTGGATTAATTTACACTAAAAAATAAAATATAAATTCAGTATTTTTTTAGCATTTTGTTTAAAATTCTCCATCTAAAAAACTGTGATTAGAAAATACCATATACAAAATCAACAGCAGAGGAAATGATTGCTCAAGACACAGAACAGAAAACCATAAGCCGTTATTTTTAATTTAATGATGGTTCATACATAAAGGACTTGATAACTGATTGGATGCCCTTGGCTCCACTATTCCAAATTCTTAATTAATTAGGTTTTGTGGAAAGGAAGATCAAGTTTCCTCATTTATGATTACCTTTCCATTCATTTGCCAACCGTCAAACAATGCAAAATGTAAATCAAACAAAGACCTGCCAAAACAAACTCATTAGCTCTCCACTTCTGTTGTTTTTCCATTCCAATCTTTAAATTACCCTAACAAGCCAATAGGACGTAGGGCTAGTGCAAAACTTGAATAAAAAATTAAAAAAGTGGGTTTGCTTTAAGATTGAAATTGCTTTGGGCAAAATTCATTGCCTCATTCTTATATGAAAAACATAATTCTATAACTCTTTTCTTCTGCGTAGGTACAGTAAGTACAGTGCATCCAGAAAGTATTCACAGTGCTTCACTTTTCCCAAATTTTGTTATGTTACAGCCATATTACAAACTGGAATAAATAATTTTTTCCCCTCAAAATTCTACACACAATACCCCATAATGACAACGTGCAAATTTATTAAAAATAAAAAACCTAAGAAATCACATGTACAGTAGAGATGAGCAGGTTCGGTTCCTCGGAATCCGAACCCGCCCGAACTTCATGTTTTTTTTCACGGGTCCGAGCGACTCGGATCTTCCAGCCTTGCTCGGTTAACCCGAGCGCGCCCGAACGTCATCATGACGCTGTAGGATTCTCGCGAGGCTCGGATTCTATCGCAAGACTCGGATTCTATATAAGGAGCCGCGCGTCGCCGCCATTTTCACACGTGCATTGAGATTCATAGGGAGAGGACGTGGCTGGCGTCCTCTCCATTTAGATTAGAAGAGAGAGAGTGAGATTGATTTTAAACAGAGACACTTGATTTACTGGAGCTTAGGAGTACTGTAGAGAGTGCAGAGTTTAGTAGTGACTGACCACAGTGACCACCAGACAGTGCAGTTTTATTTAATATAATCCGTTCTCTGCCTGAAAAAAACGATACACAGTGACTCAGTCACATACCATATCTGTGTGCACTGCTCAGCCCAGTGTGCTGCATCATCTATGTATATATCTGACTGTGCTCACACAGCTTATAATTGTGGGGGAGACTGGGGAGCAGTGCCAGTTATAGGTTATAGCAGGAGCCAGGAGTACATATTATTAAAATTAAACAGTGCACACTATTGCTGCAGGAGTGCCACTGCCAGTGTGACTGACCAGTGACCTGACCACACTGACCACCAGTATAGTTAGTAGTATACTATATTGTGATTGCCTGAAAAAGTTAAACACTCGTCGTGTGACTTGTGTTGTGTTTTTTTTTTTATTCTATAAAAAACTCATTCTGCTGACAGACAGTGTCCAGCAGGTCCGTCATTATATAATATATACCTGTCCGGCTGCAGAAGTGATATATATATATTTTTTATATCATTATTTATCATCCAGTCGCAGCAGACACAGTACGGTAGTTCACGGCTGTAGCTACCTCTGTGTCGGCACTCGGCAGTCCATCCATAATTGTATACCACCTACCCGTGGTTTTTTTTTCTTTCTTCTTTATGTTAGGGTCTCCTGCCCTGTGCTGCCACGTCGTCATGGCAACCGGGAGACAAGTGCTAGTGGAGTAACCTGAGCGCAGCTGATACTCCGGTTCGGGTCTTTTGCTGTGCAGTGGTTATAGGCTCTGTGCACGGCAGGGGATCCGGTGCTGGTTTTGGTGCTCACAGTCTGTGAGGTCTGAGTGGGGCGTGGACAGCACCTGCTTTATAAGGCCTCTTTTCAGGGTAAGCAGATGCTGCTGAATCTCTGTTGGTTAGTCAGTTCATGAAAGTTAGCCAGTACTGTGTAGCTTTGTATTTGTTTGTTGCTTACTGCAAATAGGCCTGGGGATTTGGTATTACACTCTGCCAATCCAGACCTAGCAGTAAGACTGGAGTCAGTCGTTTAGCTTGCTGGGGTTCTGTTATTACTCTGTGAACTTAGCAAGTTTGCGGCTGTATTCTAACACTTGCCTGTCTAATCCTGTCTCACTGTGCTAGGTGTCAGGGGTCAGTTTAGTGGCAGTAAGCTTAAACCTGTGCACTGCAAGTGAGAATCAGGATTGTGGAGGCTCTCCTTGTGTCTATCATTCCATCTCTGACCAAGGAGTTTACTGCCACACCCGTTGGTAACCCTTTAGGGTTTTGCTGTTGCCCTTAGCAACAGCATTTCGGGTTCTCTACGTATTAAAACACAACATCTTGCTTTTTACATCTGAGCAGTTCTAATACAAGGGAGATACCCAGTTCCTTAGCCTCTGGGCTTCTCTGTTCACTGTGTGTGTATTTTGTTACCCTATCACCTTCTGTGTACGTTATGTGATATTCCCCAGTTTGTCTGTGAGTCCATTTGTTTTGCATAACAGTTCAAACACCAGTACATTCCTGCAGACACTGGAGTGCATAACAGTTCTGACACTAGTACTTTCCTGCAGGCACTGGTGTGCATAACATATTCAGCAGCCTAATACTCCTGTTGAAATTTTGTGGGAATATGGAGCATACCCCTCAAAATACGTTGCAACAGGTGGTCGATCAGGTGCAGGTCCTGACTCGGCAATTTAATGATTTGTCCATTAAAATGCACACCTCCCAGGCTGCTGGCGGAGCTCCCGCAGCAGCAGCACCTGCAGGGGTTAAGGAGCCGAAAGTAAATCTCCCGGATCGTTTTTCTGGAGATCGCTCGCAGTTCTTTTGTTTCAAGGAGAGCTGCAAGCTATACTTCCGGCTTAGGCCTCAGTCTTCTGGGTCGGAGATTCAGCGGGTGGGCATAGTGATTTCCTTGCTACAAGGAGACCCACAGGTCTGGGCATATGGGTTGCAGCCTGACTGTCCGTCGCTTAAAAGTGTTGATGCTTTTTTTACGGCACTGGGCATGTTGTATGATGACCCTGACAAGACGGCCTCAGCCGAGGCTCAGATTTCGATCCTTAAGCAAGGGCGAAGGCCAGTTGAGGTTTACTGTACGGAGTTTCGGAGGTTGGCCCATGATACCCAGTGGAATGACCCAGCCCTGAGACACCAGTACCGAAGAGGTCTTTCTAACCAGATAAAGGACCAACTGGTACAATATCCCTTGCCTGATAGCTTGGATCAGCTCATGCAGTTATCCATCCGGGTGGATAGACGGCTGAGAGAGCGTAGGCTTGAAAGGGAGACTGAGATTTCCTTCCTTCCCAAGGGAACCTCAGACTCTGAGGAATTTTCTGAGGAGCCTATGCAGATTGGGGCTACCCGCCTCTCCTCGCGTGAGAAGACGCGGAGGAGACAGCAGGGGTTGTGTTTGTACTGTGGGAATAAAGGTCATGTGGTAGTATCATGCCCAGAAAAGCCGGAAAACTTCAGGGCCTGAGGGTGATGGGAAATATCCTGTCAGGCCAGAAGTCAGAATTTCCCAAGAAGACTTTTATCATTCCGGTGACCTTGAAGATCCTCGGTCAAACTGTCAAGACTGAGGCCTTTGTGGACAGTGGGGCCGACGGGGTTTTTATGGACCGCCAATTCGCCCTAAAACACTCTGTTCCCTTAGTACCCTTGGCATCGGAAATTGAGATTTGTGGGTTAAACGGGGAACCATTATCCCAAGGTAAAATTACCTCTTGCACTAGCCAGATTTCTTTGTTTATTGGAGCCACACACTCTGAAAAATTGTCCTTTTATGTGACTGTCTGTACTTTTGCCCCATTGGTGTTGGGGTTACCCTGGTTAAGGGCCCACAATCCTCAATTTGACTGGGTCTCTGGGGAGATTCTTAGTTGGGGTACTGATTGTTTCAGGAGTTGCTTGAGCCTTCCAGTCAGGCTCTCGCAGCTAAGTTTGCCAGGATTGCCAGGGTGTTATGCAGATTTTGCGGACGTGTTCTCCAAAAAAGTTGCAGAGGTACTACCTCCCCATCGCCCCTATGACTGTGCCATTGATTTGTTGCCAAATGCTAAGCTTCCCAAGAGCAGGTTGTACTCCCTGTCACGTCCTGAGACTCAGGCTATGGCAGAGTACATTCAGGAGAACTTGGCTAAGGGATTTATCAGACCTTCACAGTCTCCAGTTGGGTCGGGGTTCTTCTTCGTGGGTAAAAAGGACGGTTCGTTGCGACCCTGCATCGACTTCAGGGAATTGAACCGTATCACGATTAAAAACTCATACCCACTGCCTCTCATTTCGGTCTTGTTTGACCAACTTCGTACTGCCACCATTTTTTCTAAGATTGACCTACGCGGTGCGTACAATCTAATCCGAATAAGAGAGGGGGATGAATGGAAGACTGCCTTTAATACCCACTCAGGGCATTATGAATATTTGGTGATGCCTTTTGGGCTCTGTAATGCCCCGGCAGTCTTCCAGGATTTCATGAATGATGTGCTCAGGGAATATTTGGATAGATTCTTAGTTGTATACTTAGATGACATCCTAATCTTCTCCCATTCCCTGGAGGAACATCGGAAGCATGTACGCTTAGTCCTCCAGAAACTCAGAGACCACCGGCTTGGGGCGAAGCTGGAGAAGTGCGAATTTGAAGTTCAGCAAATCGCATTTCTAGGATATATTATCTCCCCAGAAGGTTTCCAAATGGAGGGTTCCAAGGTACAGGCAGTCCTGGATTGGGTGCAGCCCACTAGTTTGAAGGCGCTTCAGCGTTTCCTGGGCTTTGCGAATTTTTATAGACGATTTATCGCTGGATTTTCGTCTATAGTGGCGCCCTTGGTGGCACTCACTAAGAAAGGGGCGGATGTTGCTCACTGGTCTTGTGAGGCTAAAGCGGCTTTTGCCCGTCTCAAAAGGGCATTTGTTTCGGCCAAGGTGCTGCGACACCCAGATCCAGAGCGTCCTTTTGTGGTGGAGGTGGATGCCTCTGAGATGGGTATTGGGGCAGTGCTTTCTCAGATGGGAGTGTCTGATAATCGCCTTCATCCCTGTGCTTACTTTTCCCGTAAATTTTCGCCTGCCGAGATGAATTATGACGTGGGTAACCGGGAATTGTTGGCTATTAAGGATGCACTCGAGGAGTGGAGACACTGGCTTGAGGGGGCTAAGTTTGTGGTCTCAATTCTCACTGACCATAAGAATCTGGCATATTTAGAGTCAGCGAAGCGTCTCAATGCCAGGCAGGCACGATGGGCTTTGTTTTTTGCTCGCTTTAATTTTTTGATAACATATCGCCCTGGGTCAAAAAACATCAAGGCTGATGCGCTCTCGCAGAGTTTTGCTCCAATCCAGGAGACCACCGAGGAGCCGTTGCCCATTGTTTCCCCATCATGTATTAAAGTGGGCATTACCCAGGACCTCTTATCATTAGTCCTTAGAGCACAGGAGCAGGCTCCTCCAGACCTTCCGGTAGGTCTTTTGTTTGTGCCTCCTAGGTTAAGACAGCGAGTGTTCCTGGAATTCCATGCCAAGAAGTCGGCAGGTCACCCGGGTATTGCCAGAACTCGGGAGTTGCTATCTAGGGCGGTGTGGTGGCCCTCGGTGGCTAAGGATGTGGATCAGTGGGTTCGGGCATGTGACATCTGTGCCCGAAATAAGACTCCTAGAGGGGTTCCTGTTGGCCCATTACATCCACTCTCTATCCCATCTAAGCCATGGACCCACATTTCAATGGATTTTGTGGTGGACTTGCCCAAATCCTCGGGGATGACAGCCATCTGGGTTGTCGTTGACAGGTTTTCGAAGATGGCGCACTTCGTTCCACTGGTTGGGCTGCCATCAGCCAGACGCCTGTCTGAATTATTTATGCTGCATGTTGTGCGTCTCCACGGGTTGCCACTTGATGTGGTCTCTGACCGCGGATCCCAGTTTGTGGCCAAATTCTGGAGGGCATTTTGTTCCGATCTCCAGATTTCTGTCAGCTTGTCGTCAGGCTACCATCCGCAGTCTAATGGGCAGACTGAAAGGGTGAACCAGTCCTTGGAGCAGTTCCTCAGGTGTTATGTCTCCAAGTGTCAGACTGACTGGGTTGCTCATCTGTCCATGGCGGAGTTTGCCTATAACAACGCGGCTCACTCTGCTACAGGGATCTCTCCCTTCCTTTGTGTGTATGGGCATCATCCTAAGGCCAATTCTTTTGACCCCCTGGACTCCACGCCTGGTGGTTCCTCTGTGGTTTCGGTCCTTAGAGGTATTTGGCGGAAAGTGAAGAAAGCCCTTGTGTCTGTGTCATTAGTGACCAAAAGGGTTTTTGATAAGCGG
The DNA here is from genome assembly GCF_028390025.1 of Pseudophryne corroboree. Classification (NCBI taxonomy): domain Eukaryota; kingdom Metazoa; phylum Chordata; class Amphibia; order Anura; family Myobatrachidae; genus Pseudophryne; species Pseudophryne corroboree. The sequence continues at coordinate 290,724,932 of NC_086444.1, read as the reverse complement.
AAAAGACCCTGCAGCTTCAAATTAGGAGACTTCGTCTGGTTGTCTACCAAGAATTTGAAGTTGAGACAGCCATCTCATAAGTTAGGGCCCCGGTTCATCGGCCCTTATAAGATCACCAGGGTTATCAATCCGGTGGCATTTCAGTTAGATCTGCCCCGTTCTTTGGGTATCAATAAAACATTTCATTGTTCCCTTTTAAAACGGGCGATTAGTAATCCTTCTTCCAGTGGAAGACCTTCCCCTCTTCTGATACGTGGCCAGAGGGAGTTTGTTGTTGAAAGGATTCTTGACTCCAAGGTGGTTCGGGGTCGGCTGTCATTTTTGGTGCACTGGAAGGGGTATGGCCCGGAGGAGCGGTCGTGGGTGCGCAGTTGTGATCTTCATGCCCCCAGACTGATACGCTCTTTCTTCTCGCAGTTCCCCGATAAACCCGGTGGTAGGGGTTCTTTGACCCCTCGTCAGAGGGGGGGTACTGTTAGGGTCTCCTGCCCTGTGCTGCCACGTCGTCATGGCAACCGGGAGACAAGTGCTAGTGGAGTAACCTGAGCGCAGCTGATACTCCGGTTCGGGTCTTTTGCTGTGCAGTGGTTATAGGCTCTGTGCACGGCAGGGGATCCGGTGCTGGTTTTTGTGCTCACAGTCTGTGAGGTCTGAGTGGGGCGTGGACAGCACCTGCTTTATAAGGCCTCTTTTCAGGGTAAGCAGATGCTGCTGAATCTCTGTTGGTTAGTCAGTTCATGAAAGTTAGCCAGTACTGTGTAGCTTTGTATTTGTTTGTTGCTTACTGCAAATAGGCCTGGGGATTTGGTATTACACTCTGCCAATCCAGACCTAGCAGTAAGACTGGAGTCAGTCGTTTAGCTTGCTGGGGTTCTGTTATTACTCTGTGAACTTAGCAAGTTTGCGGCTGTATTCTAACACTTGCCTGTCTAATCCTGTCTCACTGTGCTAGGTGTCAGGGGTCAGTTTAGTGGCAGTAAGCTTAAACCTGTGCACTGCAAGTGAGAATCAGGATTGTGGAGGCTCTCCTTGTGTCTATCATTCCATCTCTGACCAAGGAGTTTACTGCCACACCCGTTGGTAACCCTTTAGGGTTTTGCTGTTGCCCTTAGCAACAGCATTTCGGGTTCTCTACGTATTAAAACACAACATCTTGCTTTTTACATCTGAGCAGTTCTAATACAAGGGAGATACCCAGTTCCTTAGCCTCTGGGCTTCTCTGTTCACTGTGTGTGTATTTTGTTACCCTATCACTTTCTGTGTACGTTATGTCATATTCCCCAGTTTGTCTGTGAGTCCATTTGTTTTGCATAACAGTTCAAACACCAGTACATTCCTGCAGACACTGGAGTGCATAACAGTTCTGACACTAGTACTTTCCTGCAGGCACTGGTGTGCATAACACTTTATACATACATACTACATCTCATTATCAACCAGTCTATATTAGCAGCAGACACAGTACAGTAGTCCACGGCTGTAGCTACCTCTGTGTCGGCACTCGGCAGTCCGTCCATAATTGTATACCACCTACCCGTGGTTTTTTTTTCTTTCTTCTTTATACATACATACTACATCTCTTTATCAACCAGTCTATATTAGCAGCAGACACAGTACAGTAGTCCACGGCTGTAGCTACCTCTGTGTCGGCACTCGGCAGTCCATCCATAATTGTATACCACCTACCCGTGGTTTTTCTTTCTTTCTTCTTTATACATACATACTACATCTCATTATCAACCAGTCTATATTAGCAGCAGACACAGTACAGTACGGTAGTCCACGGCTGTAGCTACCTCTGTGTCGGCACTCGGCAGTCCGTCCATAATTGTATACCACCTACCCGTGGTTTTTTTTTCTTTCTTCTTTATACATACATACTACATCTCTTTATCAACCAGTCTATATTAGCAGCAGACACAGTACAGTAGTCCACGGCTGTAGCTACCTCTGTGTCGGCACTCGGCAGTCCATCCATAATTGTATACCACCTACCCGTGGTTTTTTTTTCTTTCTTCTTTATACATACATACTACATCTCTTTATCAACCAGTCTATATTAGCAGCAGACACAGTACAGTAGTCCACGGCTGTAGCTACCTCTGTGTCGGCACTCGGCAGTCCATCCATAATTGTATACCACCTACCCGTGTTTTTTTTTTTTTTTCTTTATACATACATACTACATCTCATTATCAACCAGTCTATATTAGCAGCAGACACAGTACAGTACGGTAGTCCACGGCTGTAGCTACCTCTGTGTCGGCACTCGGCAGTCCGTCCATAATTGTATACCACCTACCCGTGGTTTTTTTTTCTTTCTTCTTTATACATACATACTACATCTCTTTATTAACCAGTCTATATTAGCAGCAGACACAGTACAGTAGTCCACGGCTGTAGCTACCTCTGTGTCGGCACTCGGCAGTCCATCCATAATTGTATACCACCTACCCGTGGTTTTTTTTTCTTTCTTCTTTATACATACATACTACATCTCTTTATCAACCAGTCTATATTAGCAGCAGACACAGTACAGTAGTCCACGGCTGTAGCTACCTCTGTGTCGGCACTCGGCAGTCCGTCCATAATTGTATACCACCTACCCGTGGTTTTTTTTTTCTTTCTTCTTTATACATACATACTACATCTCTTTACTAACCAGTCTATATTAGCAGCAGACACAGTACAGTAGTCCACGGCTGTAGCTACCTCTGTGTCGGCACTCGGCAGTCCATCCATAATTGTATACTAGTATCCATCCATCTCCATTGTTTACCTGAGGTGCCTTTTAGTTGTGCCTATTAAAATATGGAGAACAAAAATGTTGAGGTTCCAAAATTAGGGAAAGATCAAGATCCACTTCCACCTCGTGCTGAAGCTGCTGCCACTAGTCATGGCCGAGACGATGAAATGCCAGCAACGTCGTCTGCCAAGGCCGATGCCCAATGTCATAGTACAGAGCATGTCAAATCCAAAACACCAAATATCAGTAAAAAAAGGACTCCAAAACCTAAAATAAAATTGTCGGAGGAGAAGCGTAAACTTGCCAATATGCCATTTACCACACGGAGTGGCAAGGAACGGCTGAGGCCCTGGCCTATGTTCATGGCTAGTGGTTCAGCTTCACATGAGGATGGAAGCACTCAGCCTCTCGCTAGAAAAATGAAAAGACTCAAGCTGGCAAAAGCAGTAGCACCGCAAAGAACTGTGCGTTCTTCGAAATCCCAAATCCACAAGGAGAGTCCGACTCCAATTGTGTCGGTTGCGATGCCTGACCTTCCCAACACTGGACGTGAAGAGCATGCGCCTTCCACCATTTGCACGCCCCCTGCAAGTGATGGAAGGAGCACCCGCAGTCCAGTTACTGATAGTCAGATTGAAGATGTCAGTGTTGAAGTACACCAGGATGAGGAGGATATGGGTGTTGCTGGCGCTGGGGAGGAAATTGACCAGGAGGATTCTGATGGTGAGGTGGTTTGTTTAAGTCAGGCACCCGGGGAGACACCTGTTGTCCGTGGGAGGAATATGGCCGTTGACATGCCTGGTGAAAATACCAAAAAAATCAGCTCTTCGGTGTGGAAGTATTTCACCAGAAATGCGGACAACAGGTGTCAAGCCGTGTGTTCCCTTTGTCAAGCTGTAATAAGTAGGGGTAAGGACGTTAACCACCTCGGAACATCCTCCCTTATACGTCACCTGCAGCGCATTCATAATAAGTCAGTGACAAGTTCAAAAACTTGGGCCGACAGCGGAAGCAGTCCACTGACCAGTAAATCCCTTCCTCTTGTAACCAAGCTCACGCAAACCACCCCACCAACTCCCTCAGTGTCAATTTCCTCCTTCCCCAGGAATGCCAATAGTCCTGCAGGCCATGTCACTGGCAATTCTGATGATTCCTCTCCTGCCTGGGATTCCTCCGATGCATCCTTGCGTGTAACGCCTACTGCTGCTGGCGCTGCTGTTGTTGCTGCTGGGAGTCGATGGTCATCCCAGAGGGGAAGTCGTAAGACCACTTGTACTACTTCCACCAAGCAATTGACTGTCCAACAGTCCTTTGCGAGGAAGATGAAATATCACAGCAGTCATCCTACTGCAAAGCGGATAACTGAGGCCTTGACATCCTGGGTGGTGAGAAACGTGGTTCCGGTATCCATCATTACTGCAGAGCCAACTAGAGACTTGTTGGAGGTACTGTGTCCCCGGTACCAAATACCATCTAGGTTCCATTTCTCTAGGCAGGCGATACCGAAAATGTACACAGACCTCAGTAAAAGAGTCACCAGTGTCCTAAAAAATGCAGCTGTACCCAATGTCCACTTAACCACGGACATGTGGACAAGTGGAGCAGGGCAGGGTCAGGACTATATGACTGTGACAGCCCACTGGGTAGATGTATGGACTCCCGCCGCAAGAACAGCAGCGGCGGCACCAGTAGCAGCATCTCGCAAACGCCAACTCTTTCCTAGGCAGGCTACGCTTTGTATCACCGGTTTCCAGAATACGCACACAGCTGAAAACCTCTTACGGCAACTGAGGAAGATCATCGCGGAATGGCTTACCCCAATTGGACTCTCCTGTGGATTTGTGGCATCGGACAACGCCAGCAATATTGTGTGTGCATTAAATCTGGGCAAATTCCAGCACGTCCCATGTTTTGCACATACCTTGAATTTGGTGGTGCAGAATTTTTTAAAAAACGACAGGGGCGTGCAAGAGATGCTGTCGGTGGCCAGAAGAATTGCGGGACACTTTCGGCGTACAGGCACCACGTACAGAAAACTGGAGCACCACCAAAAACTACTGAACCTGCCCTGCCATTATCTGAAGCAAGAAGTGGTAACGAGGTGGAATTCAACCCTCTATATGCTTCAGAGGTTGGAGGAGCAGCAAAAGGCCATTCAAGCCTATACAATTGAGCACGATATAGGAGGTGGAATGCACCTGTCTCAAGCGCAGTGGAGAATGATTTCAACGTTGTGCAAGGTTCTGATGCCCTTTGAACTTGCCACACGTGAAGTCAGTTCAGACACTGCCAGCCTGAGTCAGGTCATTCCCCTCATCAGGCTTTTGCAGAAGAAGCTGGAGACATTGAAGGAGGAGCTAACACGGAGCGATTCCGCTAGGCATGTGGGACTTGTGGATGGAGCCCTTAATTCGCTTAACAAGGATTCACGGGTGGTCAATCTGTTGAAATCAGAGCACTACATTTTGGCCACCGTGCTCGATCCTAGATTTAAAGCCTACCTTGGATCTCTCTTTCCGGCAGACACAAGTCTGCTGGGGTTGAAAGACCTGCTGGTGAGAAAATTGTCAAGTCAAGCGGAACGCGACCTGTCAACAACATCTCCTCCTTCACATTCTCCCGCAACTGGGGGTGCGAGGAAAAGGCTCAGAATTCCGAGCCCACCCGCTGGCGGTGATGCAGGGCAGTCTGGAGCAACTGCTGATGCTGACATCTGGTCCGGACTGAAGGACCTGACAACGATTACGGACATGTCGTCTACTGTCACTGCATATGATTCTCTCACCATTGAAAGAATGGTGGAGGATTATATGAGTGACCGCATCCAAGTAGGCACGTCACACAGTCCGTACTTATAGTGGCAGGAAAAAGAGGAAATTTGGAGGCCCTTGCACAAACTGGCTTTATTCTACCTAAGTTGCCCTCCCACAAGTGTGTACTCCGAAAGAGTGTTTAGTGCCGCCGCTCACCTTGTCAGCAATCGGCGTACGAGGTTACATCCAGAAAATGTGGAGAAGATGATGTTCATTAAAATGAATTATAATCAATTCCTCCGTGGAGACATTCACCAGCAGCAATTGCCTCCACAAAGTACACAGGGTGCTGAGATGGTGGATTCCAGTGGGGACGAATTGATAATCTGTGAGGAGGGGGATGTACACGGTGATATATCGGAGGATGATGATGAGGTGGACATCTTGCCTCTGTAGAGCCAGTTTGTGCAAGGAGAGATTAATTGCTTCTTTTTTGGGGGGGGTCCAAACCAACCCGTCATATCAGTCACAGTCGTGTGGCAGACCCTGTCACTGAAATGATGGGTTGGTTAAAGTGTGCATGTCCTGTTTATACAACATAAGGGTGGGTGGGAGGGCCCAAGGACAATTCCATCTTGCACCTCTTTTTTCTTTTCTTTTTCTTTGCGTCATGTGCTGTTTGGGGAGGGTTTTTTGGAAGGGCCATCCTGCGTGACACTGCAGTGCCACTCCTAGATGGGCCCGGTGTTTGTGTCGGCCACTAGGGTCGCTTATCTTACTCACACAGTCAGCTACCTCATTGCGCCTCTTTTTTTCTTTGCGTCATGTGCTGTTTGGGGAGGGTTTTTTGGAAGGGACATCCTGCGTGACACTGCAGTGCCACTCCTAGATGGGCCCGGTGTTTGTGTCGGCCACTAGGGTCGCTTATCTTACTCACACAGCTACCTCATTGCGCCTCTTTTTTTCTTTGCGTCATGTGCTGTTTGGGGAGGGTTTTTTGGAAGGGCCATCCTGCGTGACACTGCAGTGACACTCCTAGATGGGCACGGTGTTTGTGTCGGCCACTAGGGTCGCTTATCTTACTCACACAGCTACCTCATTGCGCCTCTTTTTTTCTTTGCGTCATGTGCTGTTTGGGGAGGGTTTTTTGGAAGGGCCATCCTGCGTGACACTGCAGTGCCACTCCTATATGGGCACGGTGTTTGTGTCGGCCACTAGGGTCGCTTAGCTTAGTCATCCAGCGACCTAGGTGCAAATTTTAGGACTAAAAATAATATTGTGAGGTGTGAGGTATTCAGAATAGACTGAAAATGAGTGGAAATGATGGTTTTTGAGGTTAATAATACTTTGGGATCAAAATGACCCCCAAATTCTATGATTTAAGCTGTTTTTTAGGGTTTTTTGAAAAAAAACACCCGAATCCAAAACACACCCGAATCCGACAAAAAAAATTCGGTGAGGTTTTGCCAAAACGCGGTCGAACCCAAAACACGGCCGCGGAACCGAACCCAAAACCAAAACACAAAACCCGAAAAATTTCAGGCGCTCATCTCTAATGTACAGTACATAAGTATTCACAGCCTTTGCTCAATACTTTGTTGATGCACCTTTGGGAGCAATTACAGCCTCAAGTCCTTATGCATATGATGCCACAAGCTTGGCACACCTATCTTTGGCCAGTTTTGCCCATTCCTCTTTGCAGCACCTCTCAAGCGACATCAGGTTGGATGGGAAGCGTCGGTGTGCAGACATTTTCAGATTTTTCCAGAGATGTTCAATCGGATTCAAGTCTGGGCTCTGGCTGGGCCACTCAAGAACATTTACAGAGTTTTCCTGAAGCCACTCTTTTGATATTTTGAAAAAACAAACAATTCCTGGCGCTGTGATTTGTACAGATATGTATGCAGCTCTCTCAGGGGCAATTGGTTAGTACGCCCCTACACTGTATATGAAACTAAAGAAAAAACAACCAAGAGAGCGCTATTCACATCTGATGTAGATTTTTATTTAATATCTAGGATATTTCAGCGCATTTTATACTAAATGCCGGCCGGCAATACATAAAAATACAATAAAAATCACAATAAACAACTAAAACAATTAATGGTTATACCCTTTTTAAAAATTAATTAACCTACACATGTGGATATATCCGCTCCCGCTGTTTTGGGATATCTCTCCTTATAGCTTTAAATCTCAAGAGGAACAGATATTTAACATATGACACATATTCAACACTATTGCTCTTATCTGGAGTAGCTGCACATGAGCTTTTTAGCCTCTCAGTATCTTGCTATAATAATAATGTCCATGTATAAATTCATCTGGTCAATGTCACATGTATTGGTAAAAAAAATATTGGGAGCGACCCCTGGCTTGCAGCTTGTTAATGATATTGTTAAAGCAATTCATGCAAAGCTGGTTAGAAGCAACAGTCAATATCATACAGTTAGTGATGAGCAGACGTGAGTAATTTACCGTACAAGAGCCTCTATTCAATCACAATGCATGTGATGATCTTCCTGGTTAATTAACCCACAGGTAACCTGTTTAAGGAATAGAACATGTGTCCTGCTTTATACCACCGTAAACTTGCTCGTCCTCCCGGCCGATATTAACACTTACGACCTTATCCGGAGTCCGTGGATGTGAAATGGTATGAACGTTCCCTTGGTGCGGGAGTGTGATAATGCCGACCAGCTGGTAGAAGTTCGTCCGCTGTAGTATATAGGCAGAAATATTGACAGACGCGTTTCTCTGCCTACTCGCAAGCATCGGCGGCTTCCTCAGTGTCATGACACTGAGGAAGCCGCCGATGCTTGCGAGTAGGCGGAGAAATGAGTCTGTCAGTATTAATAATAATAAAAGTGTTACCGGTGGAAACAGTTATAGGGTTATACGAGTGCAATGGAGTATTAGGCACAAATGCACACAACAATATATAAAAATTAAGTTTAATATTCAATGTACTTAGCTGCCAATTTCCATTCAGTCAGAAAATGTTCAGTTACAGCAATTCATAATCCAGGAGCCCCTCCCTACCACGTAGTCTGGATATGTCAGATATCCTAGTACGTCTGCAGTCAGGGGGTCATTCCGACCCAATCACTCGCTGCAGTTTATCACAGCGCAGTGATCGGGTCGGAACTGCGCATGCGCCGGCGTTGCCTAGCGATCGCCTCTGCCTGATTGACAGGCAGAGGCGATCGCTTGGTGGGAGGGGGCTTGATGGTGGCATTAAACCGACACTTAGGGGGCACGGTCCTGCCAACGCTGGCGTGGCCTGACTGTTGGGGGGGCGGGCCGTGGCGGCTGCATGATGTCATACGCAGCCGCTGCAACACGGGCAGCGAAGAGGTTCTACCGGCCAGCCGCAGGAGCTGCGCTGGCCGGGAGTTACTCCTCAGATGTAAAAGCATTGCCACTGTGCAATGCTTTTGTATTTCTGCGGGGGATTGGCACTTACATGCGGGGTGGACTAGCCCTGTGCTGGGCATCCCCCCACATGTCTGAGGGCCTGATCATAGCTGTGCTAAATTTAGCACAGCTACGATCAACTTGGAATGACCCCCTCAGTCTGGGTATAAGAGCTCCTGATCCACCCAAAGGTCACATACTTATAGAGCTACTGACCAGTCTCAGATGTGGCAATACCATAAAAGGGCATAAACCTAAAGGTCACAGACTGATAGGGTTGTTGACCAGCCTCAGATGTGGCAATACCATAAAAGGGCCTAAACCTAAAGCTCACATACTGATAGGTCCAGGGTTGGACTGGCCCACAGGGGTACAGGGGAAACCACTGGTGGGCCCCACTGCCTGCAACTGCAGGGGGCCCTCCTCCTCCTCTAGAGATCAGGTTCCAGACTGTACACTTGAATTATATATTATACATATGTTACCTTATACTGCACAGGACTACGGTGTTTTCTCTACAGTGCGTTGCTGCTATTAATCTGGTAGATTATCATGCCTGCACTAGCAGTATTTATTATATATATTTATCAAGGGGCCCAGACCATGCACTAATGGTTAGCCAAGCCTCTAACCATGAGGCCCTATAATTGCATTTCCCCGGTGGGCCCTACACGCCCCAGTCCGACACTGGATAGGTCATGTAGCAACAGGATATATGATACACAAAAGAATGTACAGTGATGTATGCAACATCTTTTTATCCACACTCACCAAAGCATTAAAAGTACAAAGAAACAATAAAACCACAGGATGGCAGTAGAGTCAATTGTCCCATATCACAAAAAAACAAAAAACAAAGAGCCTAAAATTATAATATATATATATATATATATATATATATATATATATATATATATATATATATATATTGTTTGTGCTGTACCCCAGTGTACTATTCAATTTTTATTTTATTTTCATAAGTACTGTGACACTGCCGGTCAGACCACAGTATATTATTTTCTACTCATACACGTATTGTGCGACGCTGTTGGTGAAGATCAAGCACAGTGTTCAACTACCATTTCTGACTCATACACGTATTGTGTAACACTATTGGTGAAGGTCAACCGCAGTGTTCGACTACCATTTCTGAATCACACACATATTGTGCGACGCTGTTGGTGAAGGTCAACGGCAGTGTTCAACTACCATTTCTGGCTCATACACGTATTGTGCGATGCTGTTGCGGAAGGTCACAGTGTTCGACTACCATTTCTGACTCATACACTTGTTGTACGACGCTGTTGGCAAAGGTCAACCACAGTGTCCGACTACCATTTCTGACTCATACACATATTGTGCGACGCTGTTGGTGAAGGTCAACGGCAGTGTTCGACTACCATTTCTGACTCATACACTTGTTGTACAACGCTGTTGGCGAAGGTCAACCACAGTGTCCGACTACCATTTCTGACTCATGCATGTGTTGTGCGACGCTGTTGGTGAAGGTCAACAGTAGTGTTCAACTACCATTTCTGACTCATACACATATTGTGTGATGCTGTTGGTGAAGCTAAACCGCAGTTTGTAAAAATACATAATTCTGAATCATTTGTGCAACACTGTAACCAGCAGTGTGTGATACAAAAAATAATAATACATATTTCTGACTCATTTGTCATCTGCTAAGGTCTATGCCCAATGGCGTAGAGGGCATGTAAAATCAAAGAAGCAATATTTTATGGTGAGAAATAAAAACAAAAGTAAATATGCCATTCACTACATGAAGTGGCAAGGAAAGGCTAAGGCCTTGATCTGTGTTTATCACTTGTGGTTCTGCATCTTGTAATGATGATGTAAGCCCTCCTCCCTGTAGAAGAGTTAAAAAACTTGTTAAGGCAAAGGAACCAACTGTGCGTTCAGAAATATCACCATTCCCCAAAGAGAGTCCAAGTGTGTTAGTGGTTGCGATGTATAAGTCTGACCTTTCCCACACTGTATGGGAAAAGGAGGCTCCTTCCACAATTTGCACACCCTCTGCAAGTGTTGGGAGGAGCAGCACCTGTCAACATGCTAAAATTGAGAGTGAGGATGTCACTGTAGAAATACACCAGGATGAGGAGGATATTGGTGTTGCTGGTGCTAATGAGAATGTTGATGATGAGGATTTTGAAAATGGGTATTTGGTTTGTTAAAATAAGGCTCCAGTGGAGACAGTTGTTACCCATGGTATGGAAAAGCCCATTGTCATTCCAGGGCAAAAGACAAAAAAATCCACCTCTGCTGTGTGGAATTATTTCTTCACACACCTGGACAATTACTGTCTAGCCATCTGCAGCCCGTGTAAAGCCATTGTTAGTAGAGGTAGGGGCCGTAACCACCTAGGAACCTCCTCCCTGTTACGCCACTTGCAGTGCATACATCACAAGTTATTGACACGTTCAGGAACTTCGGCTAAGAACGTAACCAGTCCAACAACACTTAGATCCCTTTTCTCTGTTTGATCCAAGCACCAGTAAATACTGGGCAAGCGATATCAAGTTGTGCTGAGAGACAGGGCTACTGCATACCCACTGTGTAGAGTGCTAGGGACTGCAGCTGAATTCTGGCAGAGTCTGAGAGAGACATTGTGCTGGGGGCTGCAGAGGATCCGTAGAGGCCGACAGTGTATTGAGCTAACAACTAGAGATTGACAGGAATCGCTATCTGGCACAGCAGTTCTTACCTGTATGATGGTGGTCTAATCTGAGTGGTGGATCTGCAACTATCACTGAGTCATCTTATTCTGCCTCTCCTGATGAATCAAGACTTTATTACTCAGAGGTTGAAGAGATGTAAAAAAAAAAAAAAGGAAAATCAGCGCTGAAAATAAAAACAATAAAAAACACTAAGTCAGTAGAATAAACTGTGTTCTGAACCATAACACATCCCTGAGGAGAGTCTAGGGGTGTCCATGTTAGCTATGTGTGAGTCTGACATTTCTCACATTGTACTCATAATGAAGCCTCTTTTGCCTCCTTCCACCATTTCTGCACCATCTGCTATACAGTATAGATGGTGATGAGGACATGATTAAAATTCAGGATGCTTGCTTGGAAGTAAAACAGAATGAGGGGGATAATTGTGTACTACTACTATCTGACACTAATGGAAGGATGAGGATGCGGATGAGTTCTTGCCCATGATAAAAAGAACTAAAAAGCCACCTCTTGGATGTGGGATTATTTTACCCAATTCCTGACAATGTTTGTGAAGGCATCTGCTCCATTTGTGAGGCCAAAGTTAGTAGAGGTAGAAATGTTAATCATCTAGGCACCTCATCCATGTTACATAATTTGCGGTGAGTTCATGAAATTTATTTTACAAGATTAAAATGTAATTAACACCCTCATTATCAACCTCCTCATTAGTGATTGGAGATAGTCCTTCCAAACAATTGATTTGTGGTGCCAAACAAACCAAGCACTTCAGCCACAAAAGTGCCAGTCCCTGTCGCTGAACTAGTTGGTTTATTAACTGTGCATGTCCTTCATAAAAGTTGGTGGGTGGGCCCATGAACAATTCCATCTTATACTACTTTCTTTTCATAATGGACTGTTTATTTGTGGGGCACTGGGGATGGTCTTTGCATTGCTATTTTGCAACACCTTTTTAAACAGATATACATGCCATATGCATGTGCCACTGCTTTGTTGCTTAGATTATCCAGCCAGCCTTTAGCCAATATTGGTGAAGAATATTGTGAGCTGTGAGGAGGACAAAATTAAGTAGCAATCACTGAAATTAATGTTATTGAGGTTAATAATACTGTAGGAACAAATAATGAACCAAATTATGTGAGTTTAGCAGTTTTTTACATTTAAAAATATTACAGATCTAAAACTAAAAACATGTCAGGGCGGTTTTGGCAAAACCAAAACACGGGGGGTCAGAGCACATCTCTAATGCAGATATTATTTAATAAATGTGTCCTTAAGAGCTACAGATGTAGCCAGGCTCAGCTTACTCTCAAAGTGTACACATGGACACACACATTTCGGGTGCGACTACCTGCACTCAGCTGCGACTATTCACACCCATGATCACATTATGTAAAGTCTATGGATCACGGGTGCGAATATACTGTATGCACCTTGCTGCAAATGTGCGCATGCACTGTGCAAACGAGTCGCAAGTGCACCTAGTCGCAGCCAAGCTGAGCTTGGCTACATTTGTAAGCAGATCGTAAAGCAAGAGTTGGTATGTAGAAGTAGTAACAATACAGATTACCAGTGTATGATCCTCTAGTTCTGATGTAAAAGGGCAGATAAATGAGGTTATTTGCAGATAACTTCCTTTACAGATAGCAAGGACAAAATGTGATATTATTATCGTTACCTACTACTACAGCTCTTACGCTAGAGAGAGTAAGAGAGAGAAAACACACAACATGCAATAGAGGTTAATTAAGTAAAACATTTGAACAATAATGGAAAAAAAACGGTAATAAGAATACAAAAAAGGGAGAGTTATGCATAAATTGTCAGTTAATTACAAAACAGACAGTAATTATAGATAAGGAAGGAGGCACAAATGCTATACATATCAGATAGGAGACAAAAATGCAAAACCGATCTGTGAGATGAAAATATCCAGATATATAATTAGAGATGAGAATAAAATGGAGATGCTTAAAGTAGTGTAGTAGCACACAGAAATACACAGAGAAAGATTACTGAACACTAGCTGCATAAAAATATGTGACCAGTGAAGACAAAAAGGTGGCATCTACTGGGAGAAAAAAAAACACCAGCAGAAATACAGTATTGTAGATGCTGATGCAGTATATATCTATATATAATTATAATAAAACTGTAAAGGGTTGTACAGACCACTACTCCCTTTGGTTCTCAGTTGCAACCCCTCAAATAAGATCTCTGCCCGTGGAGTTGACCAGGTATCGTCCAAGGAGGGGTATGACTCCCCAGGCTCTTGCAGCAAATCTGGATCTCTCTGCTATACTGGGTGCCTGTGAAGATCCCTGTTCCCTAGTCCGTTATTATAATAGGGATGTTATGGCTGCAATTGATATTATCGCCCCTGTGCGTAGAAGACCTCGTAAACCACAACGTCAAGCTCCATGGTTCGACAACAGTGTTAGTGAGCTCAAGAAAAGGGGGCGTAGACTGGAAAGACGATGGAGGAAGACTAACCTAGTGAATGACAAAATAAAACTAATAAAGCATAACGAAGAATATCAATCAACAATCACTCGTAAGAAATCACAGTTCCTGTCAAATAAGATCACAGCAGCAAACAATAGGCCAGCTCAACTTTTCCGCACAGTGGAGATACTTTGCAAGCCAGCATGCCTGCAGACTGATGAGACCCTCTCCCAGGCAAGATGCAACGAGTTTGCAAACTTCTTTGCAGGTAAAATATCCACCATCCGGGCTGGAATCTCCACAGTGCCATCAATGGAGTGCCAAACTACAAAGCCTGCCAATATAAGCTACCTGCCTTCATGGACCAGCTTTGACCCAGTGGATGTAAAGGACACTGCTTAAATTGCTCAGATTTGGCGTCCCACCACCTGTGATCTGGACCCAGCCTCAACCAAGCTTCTAATAGGTTGTATGGATATAATTGGTCCTGCCTTTGCAAAAAGTGTTCAATGCTCTTTGCAGACAGGCATTTTTCCTGGACCCCTAAAGGCAGCAATTGTTAGACCGCTTCATAAAAAACCTAATTTAGATCCCGACTGCATGACCAACTACAGACCAGTATCAAACCTTCCTTTCCTAGGAAAGGTTATTGAGAAAGTGGTTGCAAATCAACTGGAAACCCGCCTGACAACCCATGATATTTATGATCCATCTCAATCAGGATTCAGGAGAAGTCATAGCACTGAAATAGCCATGGTGTGTGTGTTAAATGATCTTCTGATGGCAAGAGACAGAGGTGACTGTTCAATATTAATCCTTCTGGATCTCTCGGCAGCATTTGATACCGTGGACCATGGGCTTCTGATTGAGCGATTGATACATTTCTGTGGTCTGGATGGCACAGTCCTAAGCTGGTTCAAATCATTTCTCACAGGTAGGTCACAGAGAGTATCATCTGGATTATACTCATCACCACCAGTGCCATTGTCATGTGGTGTCCCACAAGGTTCTATACTATCCCCCATGCTTTTTGCAGTATACATGCTCCCATTGGGCGAAATAATCAGGTGCCATGGCCTGGTCTACCACTGCTATGCAGATGATACACAACTGTACTTGTCCTTTGCTCTGGGCACTGATAACCCAATAGCAACCCTAAATGGCTGTCTAGCTGAGCTACAGGAGTGGATGAGCGCCAGTTGGCTGCGACTGAACCCAGATAAAACAGAGGTCCTTATGATACGACCGCAACATCAAAGGACAAGACTGCAGCATAGCCAACCAACCGGACTTACACTGGGGGATTCAGAATTACAGACCAGTGATCGTGTGCGGAATTTTGGCGTTGCCTTGGATGGTGGCTTGACACTTAAACATCAGATATCAGCCACAATCAAATCCTCATTCTTTCACCTGAGGAACATAGCCAGAATCAAGCACTTAATTCCCTCAGATGATATGCCAAAAGTCATACATGCATTTGTATCATCTCGACTACTGTAATGCCCTCTACCTTGGTCTCCTAGCAAAAGAATAGCAACGCTTACAGCTGGTGCAAAACACAGCTGCCAGGCTGTTAACCAACCAGTCCTGTTCTAGCCACATAACACCCATCCTCTACTCCCTTCACTGGCTGCCTGTAAGATGGCGAATCATCTTCAAGATTGGCTTACTGAGTTTCAAAGCATTACATGACAAGGGCCCAAGGTACCTGAAACAGCTTCTAACCCCATACTGCCCCATTCGATTACTGCGATCTGTTAATGAAGGACTTTTAGCAGTACCTAGAATCTACCGTAATTCAACTGGGGGTCGAGCTTTTAGTCATGCGGCTCCGACTCTATGGAACTCACTTCCCCGCACAGTGCGAGAGGCCCCAAATATAATCCTTCAAAAGTAGACTCAAGACTTTCCTGTTTATTCAAGCATTTCCATAGTGTCCCTTTTAGTTTCTTCATGCTTCTGTATTTTATGAAAATGTACTTCATTATTTTCTGTACTATATTATGCTATGTATCTGTTAAGCGCCTTGAGTCCTATTGGAGAAAGAGTGCTATATAAACAAAATTATTATTATTATTATTATTATTATTATTACTTCTATGGGACTGTTTATGAACTATGGAGACAAAAAAAATATCCGAATTTTTGTCTCTCGGTCTGTCTGTTCGTTCCGGCATCATGCAAAAACTACTGGATTCATTTGGATCCAGTTTCACTATTGCGTAGCTTAGTGACCTAGTAACAAACTGAGGTATGTATGATCTCGATGTGACATCAGGGAGAGGAGCAATAAAGGAAAAACTAGACACTTGACATGCTACTACAGAACATGACACTAAATAAGTTATGCAACGGACCCCAACTTAAAGTGACTGCTCTGCAGAGGAACCTAATTTAGGAAGAGATTCTAACAGGATGTGGTGCAGGTGAGACTGTGTTTATACCATGTATATACCCTTTATCCCCAACAATTTTCCTTTTCATTTCAAGTGCCTGCAGTTTCCTGTAAATGTCAGCAGGGGCAAACGCTCAGGGCTGCAGGCGTAGATCTCAGGACCAGCTGCTTCTCCCATGGGCAGCTTTACGTGGCTTTTTCATGAGTTAGTAACCCCAAGCTCCATCCACCCCTTGATTAACAAGGGGTAGATGGAGCTGCAGCTCCAGGCCCAAAGGGAAAATAGGCCCACAGTATTCCAGATCTGCTGGGAACAGGAAAAAAAACTTCCTGTCAAGGCTATCAGTGGCTGTCCGAGGTCCTACATCAAACACCTCTATGCCCACCCACCTGCCCAAATGGTTGAGTACAGTCCAGAGCATCGAGTCTCAGCTATAACAAAAAAGGCGGAAGGCTACACAGGCCTTCCCTGCAAAGCCTAGCATTTCAGCACCTCCTCTATTGTGTGACTGTTCTGCAGCCACTTGACTGGGCTGTGGGAGGAGGACAGAGGCAGAGACATCTCATCATCAATCATATCGGCTTAGGCTGGATGGACTGATAGGCACAGACTCATGTGCAGCCCGGAGCATGGCAGCCACAGCAACCCCAGACAGCAGCTGTGAATGAGGCAATGACACCTACAGCTGTCAAAATCAATAGTTGCAGTTGCCGAACAGCCAGTGCCACTTTAGCATCAAGCCCATAGAAACCTATGGTTGCTGCTTTAGCAATCAAAAATGGGGGACCACAGCAGATATCGGAGATACATATATACACCCTGGTGTGCTTAAAATGTGTGGGTAACCATCAAAAAATGGCTGTTTTTTGGGGGATATCCCACAAATTTTCTTTAATAAATATGCCCCATAGTGTGGTTAATGCATAAAAAAATATGTCATCTAGCAGTTAATGGCAATGCATAGGCATGAACCATAACTTATCCTAAATGTAAACTACCGTATTATGAATACACAGACAATTGATTGGCATAAATGTTGCAGCTTTCATTGATTGTAATCATTAGAAAAACATACAGTAGGTACCGAGAAATCTTTGCAGCCAATTGGCTTCAGCCAACAAAACTAAAACCAATGGGGGTGACTGTATAATAGATCTCTGATGGAATGTGAGGTGTGGAGACCCACCTTCCCTTACCTGACATAGGCCCTCATTCCGAGTTGATCGCTCGCAAGGCGAATTTAGCAGAGTTGCTCACGCTAAGCCTACGCCTACTGGGAGTGTATCTTAGCTTCTTAAAATTGCGACCGATGTATTCGCAATATTGCGATTACAAACTACTTAGCAGTTTCAGAGTAGCTTCAGACTTACTCGGCATCTGCGTTCAGTTCAGTGCTTGTCGTTCCTGGTTTGACGTCATAAACACACCCAGCGTTCGCCCAGACACTCCCCCGTTTCTCCGGCCACTCCTGCGTTTTTTCCGGAAACGGTAGCGTTTTTATCCACACGCCCCGAAAACGCTGTGTTTCCGCCCAGTAACACCCATTTCCTGTCAATCACACTACGTTCGCCAGAGCGAAGAAAAAGCCGTGAGTAAAAATACTATCTTCATTGTAAAATTACTTGGCGCAGTCGCAGTGCGAATATTGCGCATGCGTACTAAGCGGAATTTCACTGCGATGCGAAGAAAATTACCGAGCGATCAACTCGGAATGAGGGCCATACTGTAGTACTGGACACTTCCGAAAAGTTGGTGTTGAGGTCCAACCATAAAGGCAACATTTACTCATCTTCATATCAAAGGAGAGGTGTCCGAACAAATACCCCTTTCATCATCTAAAGAGCAATGTTTTTCCCCCTAGCTGTGCCTCCTATCTTAAAGGAGAAATTGGTACAAAACATTCAAACAAAAATAAAGCAGAAACGAAATAAGAAACAGTCAGAGAAATTCCTAACATTGCGATTTCTAACCATCCATGAAAGCCCACCCACTTGAATCCTATAGGATCTTTTCCCAATAAACAGCTCATCAAACACCTCAGTATATTTCACCTCCTTTACAATCAAGGTTAGCCTACTATACGTCATCTACAAACCTGGGCACTTAAATGCCCTCAGGCTTATGCAGTCTTCAGTTATTTTTAAAATAAATACTTCAGTAATTAATAACCTCTTGAGGGAAAAAAATAGTAATTCAGAGTGGATGTGAACCGCTTGGTTAAGGAATATCAGGTTGTTAGGGAAATAGTGAGGGCTGGTGTAAGTGCGCTTGTTTTCAGTGTGCTTGGTAAATCTCTACAACCGGGCATCCCGAGTAATGAGGTGCCAGCTGCGGGGGGGGGGATATGAGCAGGTGGTGCAGAGGGACACACAGTGCCAGTGGGGGATGCAGCAACTGCAACGCGATCTCTGAAGGTGCTGGTGATGGGAGGTGTGTGTGTGGGGGGGCAGGCAGCAGGACACTGGCGGTGGGGGTGCACAGCACTTTTTAAAAAAACACCCATTTTTTCTAAAGGGATATTTTGTGATGGGGGCATGATGAATATAGACAAAATTCTGAGAGAATACAATGAGAATGAAAGATGTAAAATTATCGTTGCACAATTTTTTCATGATGAATATGCACCCAAATGATTAAAATAAATAAAGAAAAAAGAAAAAGTATATTGACAAAGTGAAAAAGAAATTAGTAAAATAAACCTACTGGCATCTGTAGAATCATTAAATCATAATACTCACACAACTATCGTTCCAAATCCACAAGGCTTAATCCAACCGTGTTCACTGCCACAGTAACCATCTTGCTTCTCAGTGGTAATCCTTAACATTTCATCAAGAACTGAAAATGACTTGTGCCACTCTTTAAAAGCTATAATAAGAAAAATGTCTGAACCACCTGGCATACAAGAAAAAAGAGTAGAGAAACACATAATATGAGCAAAGAAAGAGAAATTGAAAAGTATTGATATTGAGAGGAAAGAGAACTGTTCATCACATGAGGGAATATTGATAAAGGCTTGAATGTGAAATGCAAAATGTTCTCGTACCATGACTATAAGGTTTTAATATAGCTTATACTGTATGTGTTCAGACAAATAGAACACACAGTAAAACTCAATGATCATGATGCAAAAAAGCTAATTATAGAAAAAGAATATACATAGGCTAAATATAATTATATTCAATTTAACCATTTGTTTTCTTAGTAATAGCAATATATGAAACTAGTATTTGCAGTATTTATCATGGTATGCAAAACTTTGGGGATTAGCATAATTCTATTGCAAATTTTTGTTAAAAAAAGTGTTGTATAAATCAGCATAGAGTGGTATAATGTAGCAACCCTTTTCTCATTCGCTTTTTATAATACAAAATGTTGTGCTTGATTATCACAATCAAACTTGTCTCCAGTACAGAAACCATAGTTGTTGATATATTTACATAGGACTCAACATGTTGGCCTCCTGAAATATGGTAGCAACTTGTACAGTATAACTTTGCCCAGAGGTTCTAAAACGCAATCCTTAAGGCACCATAATGGTCCACGTTTTAAGGATATCCATGGCTGAGCTTAAATCAAATTGATTTAGGTATCCTTAAAGCCTGGACTGTTAGGGTACCTTGAGGACTCCGTTTGGGAACCTCTCACTTCGTCTATTGTCTCTGAACTCTATTTCTCTGGGAAACCTACAGCTGGGTACACACTGGTAGATATCATCCATTTTATCAAATGTCACTCACAGGCATATCGCATCGGAACCTGCAGCACAGTCGATATCAAAATTTCTTGAAGATAAATTGGCATGATGGGCCGTGTATTACGGGTGACCGCCAACCACCTGTACACTGGTAACAGGGCATGCAAATTCAAATGCCTGTCCAGCTGTGATGTCTGGACCAACATATTGAGTGGACAATCGGCAAGTGTCTATGCTTACCAGAATCGGCTGCTCAGTCAGTGCGACAGCCAGTCGGGGCACATATTTGTACAGTATGTACCCACCCAAAAAGTGCATATTTCCTATACTCTGTGATGGAGAATGAGTGTATTTAATAATGACTGAGACGTTTTAAAAGATTCACAGGTGGTAATAATTTATTCACTTGTGATTCTCATAGACATGTAGCCCCCTATGATGATAACCATTTGGATAAGGAGTGTAAATAGTGTTATATAGATAATATTGTACATAGTGGCATAAGGTAACCCAATTGTAAATAGAGGAATATGACTATTATATGTATGTGTCCATTTTAATCCCTCTGAACTTTAAACAGAAAAACACTGAGGTATAATAGCTCTATGGGGCTGGAAAACTGGATGACGGATTTTTCTAGACTCCCCTCGTGCGTAGAGGAGGGGTACAGGGGCTGGCGCGAGAGAGAGGGAGAAGAACAGCGCGCAGGGGGGTAACGGTGATGACCAAGGAAGAAGGAGAGCGGTAACAGCTGAGGTGAGGAGAGAGCCAAGAGAGACGGATTCGCTCGACTGAGCTGGTTACCCCGCAGTACCCTTTCCCCAAAAGAACTTCACCTGCAGAGGAGGGAATAGAGGAGAGTGCGGTGGTCGGGTTCCGGAGAGCGGATGATCACGGCCGAGGACGCTGTCAGAGGGGGCGACGGTGAGTGACGTCTCACTGAAAGGAGAGGCCTGGCTGGGCTGCACTAATCTAAAGCTCCGGTGAGGAGACGCCTACTGGGAGGTAAACTCCCTCCTTGACAGTGATTGAGGGCAGATATACTCCCAGGAAGGAGACAGTAAGATAAGCCCATATAAGGTACAATGGGAGTACAGTGACTGATCCTCGACCAGAGAAAGGCCTCTCACTGAAGGGAGTTGATAACTCACCTAGCACAGTGGCACTATAAAGAAGGGGAGTTGTTAAATTACAGTACCCTAGGGCTAATATTAGGTACCGCAGGGTTTAGACAACCATAATAAAGTCAATTGACATTTAGCAGTGCAAAGGGACCAAAATATTTAGCTGTGCACTGTCTTGAAGCCATTTCTTGGATTACCTCAGTCAGAGGTGGAACCACATAAGGAACTTACTGCCGCCATAGATGCCGCTGGGAGGTCCGCTATTATATAATTTGTCCGCTCAAGGCGAATAGCATCCCGTATTTCCCTGATAATACCTCACTGGTTAAGTAACTCCCTGAAAGTAAATCCAGAGAAACCTCTTCTCATTCGTCAGACCCCTGTAATATTTATTAGCCAAAGACAGTGCTGCAATTCTGTTAATTCAGGCTCCATTTCAGCTTCTTACATTTCAGCAGTTTTGGATGGACTCAGTTTCTCAGATTTTCACTCTAGTTAAAGTGGCAGGACCCAGCATCAGGGAAGTGGCCACTGGGGGAAGGAATTACCACAGGAGCGTCCTTCTTCAGAGCAGCCTCGGGGGAGCAGCTGTCCCAAGGAGGTCTACCTTCCACCTAGGGCTATGCAATGAGATGTAAGTAATTGCGGAGAGATTGCACCGTAGAGGGACGACCACATATCGCTATCCCTTTTCATTGTTAGGGTCAGCCTAGCATCTTCGACACAGGGCGAGAGACTTATAGTGTCAGGAAGACAGTGCCCGGCACCACCGGAGAACTGCAAAGTGGTACTAAGGAAAAGGCCTCCTGCGGTAATGCATTAATTAGAGTATCTAGTGAAGTGGATACCCCCACACCCTGTCAACGGGAGGATCGGCTGGACCGGTGGAGCCTTATTGGTAACCTCAAATAGCATCAAGGACACGGGAAATTGATTACTCCGTCGGGGTCCATATATCCGACTGATACACTAGGAGATCTGGAACAAACTCACCTTATTCCCCGTCATTAGACTCTATAACCCTAGGAAGATATAAGTACCTTTGTCATCCCAACGTATTCAGCTACTCTTTCGCATAGTCTACCGGGCCCCAACGTGTGCACCTACGAACCATTTGAGGGTAGGGATCTTAAGAGTACTACTCTAGCAACTGCGCAAGCTTAACTGTGACCTATAATATTTGGGCCCAGAGATTTTATTTTATTGGTGACCGGTTTCCCCTGTTTTTTTGTAGTGCATGCAAACCTTATTGTATAATTATAGAGTATAGTTGTATTGACAGGTTTATGGAGCTATAATTATACTAGTGAAATAACATAATACAAATACACAAAAAAAAAGTGGTTGGATGTTTGGTATTTATATTTACTCAACTTACCTGTCATTCGGGATTCCGGAGAAACTCACTGGTGCCCATCTGTAATACAATAAAGGAGAACATAGGTAAGGTGAACGAAATAGTATATACTGTACTACATTTATGGTTTACCATCATTAGTAACATTTCATACTAAGGGCTGTCCCAAGCTAGCCCACATTAAAACCGCTTGGGTGGAGGCACACTTTAGCCATACATAGTGGTAACCTTACATCCCCACGGGAGTAGTAAGTAGGGAGGGGTTACATTTTGGAGGCACTGCTGAGATCCCAGAGGCTCAGACGTAGTCGGTAATCAGCTGGTAAAACATGGAAGAGATATCGGGCAATGATATCCACCATTGGTGTGAAGAAAAGGGAGTAGAGCCCCTATGTAGTTTCGGATTAAAAGGAAATCTGTCTAATGTCAGTGATGATGCCGTACTAACAGCTGTGGGTAAACTGTATGGTATCAGCCAGCCCTGCCTGGTGGACCGGTGGAAAGGGCACAGTGGTGAGACTTTCGCCATGCTAATCAGTAATCGAAATCCGCTGGACAAGACCTTAATACCAAGCAGGGTGGTAGTGGGAGAGGTTCCAGGTTGTAAGATTCAGGTGTTATGGCCTAACGGGAATCCTAGGGTTGAGGAGGAAGCTACCTCTAGAGGAGACCATGGGATAGATGTACCCCCCTCGGGGGAGTGTCTGACTACCGGTGCTATGGAAACTGGACAGGAAACTGGACCCCCAGAGAATAAGGATGATACTGTGGGAACAGGGGTTGAACGAGTGGTGGATAAGATGGTCAGTCATCTGGAACGCTGGCACTATGAAGGTGGATATCGTAGGTTACGGATCTTCTCCGGGATTATCCCCGTGCCAGCTGGGGAAGAGACATATGACTCTTGGAGGGAAGCGGCTGTTCAGCATTCGGAGGAATGGCAGTGCCCTGAACATATAAAAAAACAGCGCATAGTGGAAAGCCTCCGAGGACCAGCTATGGGGGTGATTCAGGCTACCAGGAGAAGCAAGTCGACAGCCACACTAAAAGATTATATAGAGGCCTTAGATTTTTCATTCGGTACCCTCAAGGAAGTGGGGGATTTGATGGCGAGATTAAACCGAACCTTTCAAGAACCAGGCGAGACGTTGACCCATTACATCTATAGAGTCGATAAATTAATCTACAAAATTGTAGACAAAGGTGGTATAGGCAATGCATCTGTCGATGATAGTCGAATGAGACAAGTGTTAAAAGGGGCCTTGACCAACAATCCTGTGGCACAGAGATTGAGATGTACTAGGACTACTGGACCTCCCCCTACTTTAACGGAATTAGTCAAAGAGGTCAAATTGGAAGAAGTTCAAATTGAAACTAGAGAAAATACCATCAAGAAAGTGAAGGTTGTTTTACCTACCCCCTCCTCTTCCACGGCAGACGAACGATTGTTAAAATTGTTGGAAGAACAGAACAAAAAAATAGATCAGTTGATCGCGCTACAAACTGATGTCCATTCTAGTCAGTATTGGGCCCCGAGATCGGAAAGAAGAATGATGCGGGGAAGTGGAAACCGACCCTCAATAACATGTTACAGCTGTGGACAGATTGGTCATAAATCCTTCGAGTGCCTGGTTACCGGATCAAGAAGAAGGGGGAGCTACAACAACTCCAATAACTTGGAGCAGAGAGGAACGACTCCGTTGGAAAACTCCAATGGGAGTGCTGTGACCCCCTCACAGACTCCCCAATTCTAAATATTTATGCAATGGGGAGTGCCCAGTGGTCGGCCACCATACCCGAAAGTCTAATGGGACAGGCACCAATGGTGAAAGCTATGATTAATGGGCAGGGCTGCACCATTTTGATGGATAGTGGCTCCCAAGTATCCATTGTCTTCGAATCATGGTACCGTGACCATTTGTCTGATGTCCCCATACAGCCACTCCATGGCCTGACTGTTTGGGGCCTAAGTGAGCAGAAATACCAATATTTAGGATATATAGCCACCCAAATCACCTTTGAACCCGGATTGATTTCGCCCAATGATACTGTGCCCTTCATCGCTTTAGTCTGTCCTGATTCACCTGGGGACAATGGGCAGCTATCAGCGATTGTGGGAACCAATACCAACATGTTCCGAAATCTCAGTCGGTGGTGTGAGAAGCAAGATAAGGAAAAGTCTGATTCACCCGCTCATCACATCTGTGACGAGGTACCCAGATGTCATTGTCTCGAGGGCCTTATAACTATGGATGCTGCTGAGGCTAGCAATGGGGGTAATATACCACCAGTGTTTACTGATCTGGAATTGTGTTTTCAGGGAAGTGATGTTGATGATGAGAGTAAACAAATATTATTGGAACTTCTTCGGAAGAGGGATGCTGTTTTTTCCAAAAGTGATTGGGATTTAGGGACTGCTTCTGGGGTAGAGCATCACATCAGGCTGACTGATAATACCCCCTTTAGGGAAAGATCGAGGAGGTTAGCTCCCGCTGACTTTGAGGACGTCAGGGCCCACCTCCGAAGTTTATTGGAAAACAACGTCATTGCCGATTCAGAGAGCCCTTATGCCTCCCCTATCGTAGTCGCCCGTAAGAAAAGTGGAGAGATAAGACTTTGCATCGACTATCGCACCCTGAATAATTGCACAGTACCAGATCAGTACACTGTACCTAAAGTTGACGAGGCATTAGACTGTCTTCAGGGGAGTCAATGGTTCTCCGTTCTTGATCTCCGCTGCGGATACTATCAGATTCCAATGAGTGTGGCTGACCGATCAAAAAACGCTTTTATTTGCCCCATAGGCTTCTTTGAGTTTTTGAAAATGCCCCAAGGCATAAAAGGAGCACCCGCCACATTTCAGAGAACGATGGAAAAGACGGTAGGAGATATGTGCTACCGGGAAGTACTCGTATATCTGGATGACATTATCGTATTTGGTAAAGATTTGCAGGAACATAATGAGCGGTTGCTCAAAGTATTAGATCGACTGCAGGCTCGAGGACTGAAGTTGTCAGTTGAGAAATGCAAGTTTTGTCGATCTTCGGTTAAGTACCTTGGGCATATCGTGAGTAGACAAGGGATATCCACCGACCCAGATAAAGTTGCCACCGTAAAGAATTGGCCTAGACCCGATAACCTTAAAGACTTAAGATCTTTTCTCGGATTCTGCGGTTATTATAGAAAATTTGTGCCACAGTATTCTATAGTAGTAAAACCCTTAACCGAACTGACAAGAGGGTATCCTCCGATCCAGAATAATAACCATCGTAAACCGCAGGGAGATGGGCAATATTATAAACCTAAGGAGCCCTTTGGAGAGAGGTGGACTATCAAGTGTGAAGAAGCATTCATCCATTTGAAACATCAGCTAACCCACTCCCCCGTACTAGCTTATGTCAAACCAGGACTCCCTTATGAAGTGCATATCGATGCCTCTTATGATGGTCTGGGGGGAGTGTTGTATCAGGTACAGGAACAACAGTTAAGACCTATCTCCTATATCAGCCGAGGCTATCCCCTAGTGAGAGGAACTATCCCGTTCATAAATTGGAATTCTTAGCCTTAAAATGGGCTGTTAGTGAGAAGTTCCATGATTACCTCTATGGAGTCCCTTTCACTGTACAAACAGACAACAATCCGTTAACGTATATTCATTCCTCAGCTAAGTTGGATGCTACCGGACATAGGTGGTTAGCGGCTCTAACCACCTATGACTTTACGATCAAGTACCGTCCCGGAGCCAATAACCAGGATGCTGACTTTTTGTCCAGAATGCCCCGTGGAGATGAATATTGTATAACATATGATTGGATTGAGCTACCAGCGGCAGCAGTGAGGGGATTGTGTCAGCATATCAGCATCAACCGACACTTAGAGATGGCGGCTATATTAACGATAGGAGCATCAGACCGATCCATACCATCTTCCTATTGTTGGCTGAGTAAGGCGGAGATGGACGGGCTTGGGAAGATGTCCCGAGAAAGAATGGCCCAAGAGCAACGGGATGATCCAGACATTTCTCCCATATTACAATTGGTAAAAGACCCTAAATTGAACATTAATCGATCTCAGCTGTCTCGGGTGTCACGAGTTTTATTGAGACAAAAGAAAAAACTGATCACGAGTAAGGGAGTCTTGTATCGGAAAGTCCAGAAAAATGATGGAACCATTAGACTGCAAATGATATTGCCAACCAGGTACAAACAGATGGTGTTGGAATCGCTACACAATAAGCATGGTCATTTAGGGTATGACAAGACACAAGGACTAGTAGCAGACCGATTTTTCTGGCCCTTTATGAATCAAGACATTGATCACTTCTGTCGCACTTGTGGACGCTGTATTCTTCGGAAGACCCTCCCAACGAAATCTACTCCAATGGTGCATATTAGTAGTTCCGGGCCAATGGAATTAGTATGCATTGATTTCCTAACCTTTGAGAGTCCCGGAGGACAGGATTGTCACATCCTGGTGGTAACCGACCACTTTACACGGTATGCTCAGGCATATATAACAACAAATCAAAAAGCTGTGACCGTTGCCAAGACGTTATGGGAGAAATTCTTCGTTCATTACGGCTTGCCAGCCAGGATACATTCAGACCAGGGAAGAGAGTTCGAAAGTCGGTTAATTCAAGAATTGTGTAACTGCTGTGGAATCCAGAAGTCGCGAACCACTCCCTACCACCCTCAAGGGGATCCCCAGCCGGAGAGATTCAACCGGACTCTACTAAACATGCTAGGTACTCTGAGTTTTAAACGAAAACAGCAATGGCGTGGTCATGTGTCTCCGTTGGTTCATGCATATAACTGTACCCGTAATGAATCCACAGGGTATACGCCTTATTACCTCATGTTTGGTCGGGAGGCACGATTACCGATCGATGTGTGTTTGGGAACTCAGCCTAACTCAATATCGGCCCCCTCCCATACTAAGTATGTGAAGCAACTTAAGCAACAACTAAAGGATGCCTATCAATTGGCGCAAAATACGGCACAAAAGATGGAAAAAAAAAATGATGCCCACTTTCATAGCAAGGTCAAAGAGCAGTGTTTGCAGCCAGGAGATAAAGTCCTAATTCGAGCCCTTGGCGTACCCAGGAAGCAAAAATTACATAACAGATGGAAGAATGAACCTTATACTGTGTTGAAACAGTTGCCTAACCTTCCAGTATACCAATTAGTCTCGGTGGATGGGAGGGGACCTGTACTTACATACCATAGGCAACATCTGCTTCCCATTGCGCAGGACATCAGGTGGGAGGAGATGGACCATAATAAGGATGACAGTAGGATTCCCGATGTTCCGATATCCATACCTAGGCTGGACCTCTCTGATTATATTGATGAGAGGGAAGAGGAGAATGAAGTCAAGGTGGATGGGTATGCCCCTGGATATTACTATCAAGATAAGGATGATGATCCCGGGGTCCATTCTGTTATAAGAGATGTATCTTCTGAATCCATAGTACCCTGTTCTTCCCATCCCCGGGAATTAGAGGATGAGGTTATCGGAGATGATGGGGGATGGGGAGTACGTGACGAGTGGGATAATAGGAGTGATTCTGGGGAAGAGTTAAGCACTGGGTCTAATCAAACGGTGATATTACCTAGGCCTCAACGGATTCGCAAACCACCTAGAATACTCACCTATGATCAATTAGGAACGCCAACTGAAAGTCCATTAGTATTTAATCCCCACATGATAGCATCATGGCCGTATTTTGGGTATATCCCAGGTCGTTATCCAAGCGAACTGTATAGCACTGGGGTAAATGGTGATGTCCACTATTCCAGTAAGTGTACTCACCAGGGGGAGAGTGTAGCCCCCTATGATGATAACCATTTGGATAAGGAGTGTAAATAGTGTTATATAGATAATATTGTACATAGTGGCATAAGGTAACCCAATTGTAAATAGAGGAATATGACTATTATATGTATGTGTCCATTTTAATCCCTCTTAACTTTAAACAGAAAAGCACTGAGGTATAATAGCTCTATGGGGCTGGAAAACTGGATGACGGATTTTTCTAGACTCCCCTCGTGCGTAGAGGAGGGGTACAGGGGCTGGCGCGAGAGAGAGGGAGAAGAACAGCGCGCAGGGGGGTAACGGTGATGACCAAGGAAGAAGGAGAGCGGTAACAGCTGAGGTGAGGAGAGAGCCAAGAGAGACGGATTCGCTCGACTGAGCTGGTTACCCCGCAGTACCCTTTCCCCAAAAGAACTTCACCTGCAGAGGAGGGAATAGAGGAGAGTGCGGTGGTCGGGTTCCGGAGAGCGGATGATCACGGCCGAGGACGCTGTCAGAGGGGGCGACGGTGAGTGACGTCTCACTGAAAGGAGAGGCCTGGCTGGGCTGCACTAATCTAAAGCTCCGGTGAGGAGACGCCTACTGGGAGGTAAACTCCTTCCTTGACAGTGATTGAGGGCAGATATACTCCCAGGAAGGAGACAGTAAGATAAGCCCATATAAGGTACAATGGGAGTACAGTGACTGATCCTCGACCAGAGAAAGGCCTCTCACTGAAGGGAGTTGATAACTCACCTAGCACAGTGGCACTATAAAGAAGGGGAGTTGTTAAATTACAGTACCCTAGGGCTAATATTAGGCACCGCAGGGTTTAGACAACCATAATAAAGTCAATTGACATTTAGCAGTGCAAAGGGACCAAAATATTTAGCTGTGCACTGTCTTGAAGCCATTTCTTGGATTACCTCAGTCAGAGGTGGAACCACATAAGGAACTTACTGCCGCCATAGATGCCGCTGGGAGGTCCGCTATTATATAATTTGTCCGCTCAAGGCGAATAGCATCCCGTATTTCCCTGATAATACCTCACTGGTTAAGTAACTCCCTGAAAGTAAATCCAGAGAAACCTCTTCTCATTCGTCAGACCCCTGTAATATTTATTAGCCAAAGACAGTGCTGCAATTCTGTTAATTCAGGCTCCATTTCAGCTTCTTACATTTCAGCAGTTTTGGATGGACTCAGTTTCTCAGATTTTCACTCTAGTTAAAGTGGCAGGACCCAGCATCAGGGAAGTGGCCACTGGGGGAAGGAATTACCACAGGAGCGTCCTTCTTCAGAGCAGCCTCGGGGGAGCAGCTGTCCCAAGGAGGTCTACCTTCCACCTAGGGCTATGCAATGAGATGTAAGTAATTGCGGAGAGATTGCACCGTAGAGGGACGACCACATATCGCTATCCCTTTTCATTGTTAGGGTCAGCCTAGCATCTTCGACACAGGGCGAGAGACTTATAGTGTCAGGAAGACAGTGCCCGGCACCACCGGAGAACTGCAAAGTGGTACTAAGGAAAAGGCCTCCTGCGGTAATGCATTAATTAGAGTATCTAGTGAAGTGGATACCCCCACACCCTGTCAACGGGAGGATCGGCTGGACCGGTGGAGCCTTATTGGTAACCTCAAATAGCATCAAGGACACGGGAAATTGATTACTCCGTCGGGGTCCATATATCCGACTGATACACTAGGAGATCTGGAACAAACTCACCTTATTCCCCGTCATTAGACTCTATAACCCTAGGAAGATATAAGTACCTTTGTCATCCCAACGTATTCAGCTACTCTTTCGCATAGTCTACCGGGCCCCAACGTGTGCACCTACGAACCATTTGAGGGTAGGGATCTTAAGAGTACTACTCTAGCAACTGCGCAAGCTTAACTGTGACCTATAATATTTGGGCCCAGAGATTTTATTTTATTGGTGACCGGTTTCCCCTGTTTTTTTGTAGTGCATGCAAACCTTATTGTATAATTATAGAGTATAGTTGTATTGACAGGTTTATGGAGCTATAATTATACTAGTGAAATAACATAATACAAATACACAAAAAAAAAGTGGTTGGATGTTTGGTATTTATATTTACTCAACTTACCTGTCATTCGGGATTCCGGAGAAACTCACTGGTGCCCATCTGTAATACAATAAAGGAGAACATAGGTAAGGTGAACGAAATAGTATATACTGTACTACATTTATGGTTTACCATCATTAGTAACATTTCATACTAAGGGCTGTCCCAAGCTAGCCCACATTAAAACCGCTTGGGTGGAGGCACACTTTAGCCATACATAGTGGTAACCTTACATCCCCACGGGAGTAGTAAGTAGGGAGGGGTTACAGACAAATGCAGGGAGTGTTTTCAATTGCCTGGAAACCCCTCTCCTCTTGACGAGTGGCTTAAATTATGATAAAAATAGCAATGGTATATTATACAATTACTAGAGCTGCCACTAAATTATGCAGTTTAAGGGACAGAGCAGAGATGCCCAGTGGTAACAGTTTCTTATACCAAGTTTGCTGTGTGGGTGGATCATAGCCCTCAAGCACTGGACCAGAGAGTAGCTACACAGAAGAAGAGACAGAAGCCTTACCATGAAGTGGGAGAATGTGTGCTTATAATGTGCAGTACTGATTCTATTTGTGTATTTATTTATTATGGTATATTTAACATTTACCAGGCCACCTAGTTATATTTTTTAAATGGTTGATGCACCTATACTATAGACCATTGATAGAATTAAATAATAATACTGTTTTCCATACTGTATCCAGTGTATTAAAAGACCAATGTGTACATTAAAATGTCCAGAATAGTTTCTCAGTTCTTCTACCACTTCCCTAGACTCCCGCACTAGCTCCAATGTTCCTCAGAGTAGGAGATTTTGGACTGCATTTGGAAACCCCTCTCTAGAAATCCTGTGTTTGCCACTGATCCTTTAAGAAAACCTGGAAAATTTGCAATGTTGGGATTCCCTGAAGATTGGCGAGGGAAACACTGATTTACTCAGTAGTAGAGACACACTGTAAGGTATAAGTTAATTTACCTAAAACTGATGTTACAGCAAAACTTTTTAAGCAACTTCCTCTTAGTACAGACTTCCCCAACCTCCGCTATTACAGTCAAGGTTTCAAGGATATCCATGATTGAGCACAG
The DNA here is from genome assembly GCF_028390025.1 of Pseudophryne corroboree. Classification (NCBI taxonomy): domain Eukaryota; kingdom Metazoa; phylum Chordata; class Amphibia; order Anura; family Myobatrachidae; genus Pseudophryne; species Pseudophryne corroboree. Next base: position 290,693,333 of record NC_086444.1, on the reverse strand, counting down.
GTGACTTAATTAGTACCTTATATTATTTGATTCAATCATCGGGACTCAAGCTTGGATAGCCTTAAAACCTGGGCTGTAATGACAGCGTTTGGGAAACTCTGCCTTAGTTCAATGAAGCAGGGGTTCTACTAATATGCCACAGCCAGTTACTTTACTGATAGAGTCAGATTCATGCATTATGGACAGGGGTGCACATGGGGGGGGGGGGGGGGGGGATTTCTGAGCACCCACAACAACCCTTTCCCAGACAGATATTTGTTTGTTTTTTCTTTCAATAATGACACAGCAAAGACACAAAAAGAAGGTTGTTCTTACGGTGCACCAATCGATAACTTATTACAATTTTAAAAATGTAACTTTTATTATGTATTCATTAAAACATATGCTCAATCCACTCAATGATATTAAAATGGCGAAGTGTTAAGATAAAGTACAAAGTGCAAAGAAAAAAGTGTTAATTAAAAGAAAACAATGAGATTTTTGCTGTATTACTTTTTGACTCCTAAGTTTGTGTGTCTCAATTTACTTCAATAAACATATTATTATTCCCTGTATTCTGTGTGATTTTAGTTTTATTATAGTCCACTCTCTTTAAAACCTAATATCATATAAGGCACAGATCAATATCATGCCTAGTTTTGTCAGTTCTAGTTTTGATTGTATCCAAAATAGTTGTAAGTTATTTGCAACTGTATGTATTTTGTGTCAGTGTTAAAACTATATAGCAATGATGTCTAGCATCAACAACCCTGTATATTTATCCTTTTTCCAAAATAGTTTTTTGAGTATGTTGAACTGTTTAATTCTATCACAGTTGGCACATTCACATTTAGTGGACTACTTAAATAAATAACCCTTGCCTCAATGAGATTGTGAGTACACAGGTCAGGTATATTATATATATATATATATATATATATATATATATATACATATACATAGTTATATCCTTATCATTATTAACACATGTCATCCAACCTGGCTTTGTATAATTGTCAAGCCTATGAAACAGGGTCAGCAGAATCCCTCATATATAGAGCAGATCACAACTATGCTATTCCTGTCAATTGAGGATTAGTCACGATGACATTAGTTATATGTGGTATTATTTGTGTTATCATCAAAAAATAACAGCGTCAGAATAGTCTTGTCCATATGCATAAATGTTGATTCCGATTGTGATGTCTAGATATATTCATTGCATTTACAGTACATGTTGAGTATCCCTTATCCAAAATGCTTGGGACCAGAAGCAGTGGCGTAACTACTGCCCCCGCAGTCCTCGCGGTGGCTTGGCGGCGAGGGGCTGCGGGGGCGCCACTGACTTTGCACAGATTGACATGCGGACGAGCGTCCGCATGTCAATCTGCGGTCTCCTTCCCTCCGCTGCTGTAAGGAGGGCCACGGAGCGCACATCGCGCGCCTCTCCTGTGTCCCTCCCTGGCTCTCCCCCGGCCTGTCTAATAAAGGAAGTGCCGTTCGTGAGCTCTGATTGGCTCACGAACCGGCACTTCCTTTATTAGACTGGCAGGAGAGCCAGGAGGGACACAGGAGAGGCGCGCTATGCGCTCCGTGTCCCTCCAACACAAAGGAGCGGGGGGTGGGAGCAGGCACTGTGGGGGAAGATCTGGCACTGGGAGCATATACCTGGCACTGTGGGGGAAGATCTGGCACTGGGGGCATATACCTGGCACTGTGGGGGAAGATCTGGCACTGGGGGCATATACCTGGCACTGTGGGGGAAGATCTGGCACTGGGGGCATATACCTGGCACTGTGGGGGAAGATCTGGCACTGGGGGCATATACCTGGCACTGGGGGCATATACCAGGCACTGTGGGGGAATATTTGGCACTGGGGGAGCAGGCACTGAGGGGGCATATGTGGCACTGTGGGGGAATATCTGGCACTGGGGGCATATACCTGGCACTGGGGGCATATACCTGGCACTGTGGGGGAAGATCTGGCACTGGGGGCATATACCTGGCACTGTGGGGGAATATTTGGCACTGGGGGGAGCAGGCACTGAGGGGGCATATGTGGCACTGTGGGGGAATATCTGGCACTGGGGGCATATACCTGGCACTGTGGGGGAATATCTGGCACTGGGGGGAGCAGGCACTGAGGGGGCATATGTGGCACTGTGGGGGAATATTTGGCACTGGGGGGAGCAGGTACTGAGGGGGCATATGTGGCACTGGGGGGGGGGTATATGTGGCACTGGGGGCATGTACCTGGCACTGTGGGGGAATATCTGGCACTGGGGGCATATACCTGGCACTGTGGGGGAATATCTGGCACTGGGGGCATATGTGGCACTGGGAGCATGGCCCTAGCAACAAGCACTACCCCCTAGCAACGAGCATGACACCCAGTGCATGAAACCCCTGGCAACAAGCATGACACCCAGTGCATGAAACCCCTGGCAACGAGCATGACACCCTGAGCATGAAAACCCCTGGCACCGTGCATGGAACCAAGAGTATGAAACCGCTGGCAACGAGCATGACACCCAGTGCATGAAACCTCTGGCAACGAGCATGACACCCTGAGCATGAAAACCCCTGGCACCGTGCATGGAACCAAGAGCATGAAACCCCTGGCAACGAGCAGGTAATTTAAAAGTAATTAGAAGCCTTACTGTAGAACTTAATGTGTAATGGGCATTACGGTGTGTGGCATAATGTATCATGGACATTGCGGTGTGTGTCATAATGTGTCAGGCATTACGGTGTGTTGTATACTATATCACGGGCATTGTGGTATGTGGTATAATGTCTCAGGATCATGGTGGTGTGTGTCATACTGAGTCACAGACATTGTATGTGCTATAATGTATCAGGGGCATTGCAGTGTGTAGCATAATGTATAACGGGCATTGCGATTCCTGTCATAATGTGTCACAGGCATTACGGTGTGTGGCATAATGTGTCGGGGGCATTACAGTGTGTGCATATTGTGTCATGTGCATTATTGTGTGTGGCATAATGGCTAAGGCCATTGCAGTATGTGGAATAATGTATACTGGGCATTACTATAAGGAGGAAAAATGACAAATAATGTAAGGGGCATGAATCAGGATTATTTTTCTTTCCTGTGGTGGCGTGCAGGTTGCAAAACTGGGGTATAAGGTAGTCTTTTCCTGCAATGCCACGCCCCTTTACGCGAAGCCACGCCCATTTCGATGAAGCCACACCCCTTTTTGGCGGCGCGCGACAACGGCGCGAGCATATTTGTCCCTTTGCTAATGCCAATTATGGGGGGTATGGGGGGGGGGGGGGGGGGCGCCGAAGGATTTTTTGGCTTGGGGGAGAAAAATTTCTGGTTACGCCACTGACCAGAAGTATTTTGGATATCGTATTTTTCCGTATTTTGGAATAATTGCATACCAAAATGAGATATCAAGGCGATGGGATCCAAGTCTAAGTACAGAATGCATTTATGTTTCATGTTCACCTTATACACACAGCCTGAATGTCATTTTAGCCAATGTTATCATATACTTTAAACAAAGTGTGTGTACATACACACAATTCATTTATGTTTCATATACACCTGGGCCCTCATTCCGAGTTGTTCGCTCGCAAGGCGATTTTTTTTTAGCAGAGTTACACACGCTAAGCCGCCGCCTACTGGGAGTGAATCTTAGCTTCTTAAAATTGCGAACGATGTATTCGCAATATTGCGATTACAAACTACTTAGCAGTTTCAGAGTAGCTTCAGACTTACTCGGCATCTGCGATCAGTTCAGTGCTTGTCGTTCCTGGTTTGACGTCACAAACACACCCAGCGTTCGCCCAGACACTCCTCCGTTTCTCCAGCCACTCCTGCGTTTTTTCCGGAAACGGTAGCGTTTTCATCCACACGCCCATAAAATACCGTGTTTCCGCCCAGTAACACCCATTTCCTGTCAATCACATTACGTTCGCCGGAGCGAAGAAAAAGCCGTGAGTAAAAAAACTATCTTCATAGCAAAATTACTTGGCACAGTCGCAGTGCGAACATTGCGCATGCGTACTAAGCAGAAAAACGCTGCGATGCGAAGAAAATTACCGAGCGAACGACTTGGAATGAGGGCCCTTATATACATAGCCTGAAGGTCATTTAATACAATGTTTTTAATAACTTTGTGTATTAAACAAAGTTTGTGTACATTGAGTCATCAGAAAACAAAGGTTTCACTATCTCAGTCTCACTCAAAAAAGTCTGTATTTCGGAATATTCCGTATTTCGGAATATTTGGATATGGGAAACTCAACCTGTATATCATAAATGGAGTCCAAATCAGAGCGGCATTTGTGCTTCCATCCGTATTCATTTATTATTATTATTTATTAACAGTTTCTTATACAGTGCATATGAAAAACAAAAAGTCCTTTAGAGACTCTCAGTGCTGTTTATAATGTGCAGGTATACTCAAAATAATGTCTCTCTGTATTCAATTCATTCACCTCCACAGTCTAATCAAATACCAAAGAGTAGTAAAAACATAGTCCATTTATTCATAAAAATCATCTGATACCCATTTCACAGCGTTCCAACAGTTCAGTACAACAGTAGCACAAGTATAGGAGTTGCCTCACCGGACTCTTTAGACGCCAGTTCACACGGTTCTGCTTGTCTATCTGAGATCAATACACTCGGTGCTGCCAGCAATGCACCTGACCTCCCGAACGTGACTGCAGTTAGTTATCCTATCCCTTCACCTTGCATATATTAACAGGTGTATGCACGAGGGTTTTTTCTCACCGCTGGTCGTCTCCCGGTGTCTACTCCTTACTTCTTATAATGTTGCGCTGTCCTCCCCGCTGTTGGCCCGACAGTGTACGATGTCCCAAGTTAAAATGATAGTGACCACATCCACATATAGCCGCCGACACGTTTCTACCCTTGCAGGGTCTTACTCATGGCATAAAATTTTGCAATGAGTAAGACCCTGCAAGGGTAGAAACGCGTCGGCAGCTATATGTGGATGTGGTCACTATCATTTTAACTTGGGACATCGTACACTGTCAGGCCAAAAGCGGGGAGGACAGCGCAACATTATAAGAAGTAAGGAGTAGATACCGGGAGACGACCAGCGGTGAGAAAAAACCCTTGTGCATACACCTGTTAATACTGTATATGCAAGGTGGAGGGATAGGATAACTAACTGCAGTCACGTTCGGGAGGTCAGGTGCATTGCTGGCAGCACAGAGTGTATTGAGCTCAGATAGACATGCAGAACCGTGTGAACTGGCGTCTAGAGAGTCCGGTGAGGCAACTCCTATACTTGTGCTGCTGTTGTACTGAACTGTTGGAACGCTGTGAAATGGGTATAAGAAGATTTTTATGAATAAATGGACTATGTTTGTACTACTCTTTGGTATTTGATTAGACTGTGGAGGTGAATGAATTGAATATAGAGAGATATTATTTTGAGTATACCTGCACATTATAAACAGCACTGAGAGTCTCTAAAGGACTTTTTGTTTTTCATATGCACTGTATAAGAAACTGTTAATAAATAATAATAATAATAATAAATGAATACGGATGGAAGCATTTAAAATAACAGTACTATGCACTATGAACAATGAGATTCACATAAAGGCTACATAAGAGCTGCACTGATATCAACCACGATCGCCCCGTCACAACCAGGTGCAGATAAAGCCATGATGAGCGTGGCTACATCTGTATATCCAACTCACTGATAACTTAACTTTAGAACTTGAAGAATTAAATCCAGGCAAGGCCGGGTACTTCAGCTAGTATAATATATATATATATATATATATATATATATATATATATATATATATACACTGCTCAAAAAATAAACAACACAATGTAACTCCAAGTCAATCACACTTCTGTGAAATCAAACTGTCCACTTAGGAAGCAACACTAATTGACAATCAATTCCACATGCTGTTGTGCAAATGGAATAGACAACAGGTGGAAATTATAGGCAATTAGCAAGACACCCCCAATAAAAGAGTTGTTTCCGCAGGTGGTGACCACAGACCACTTATCAGCTCCTATGCTTTCTGGCTGATGATTTGGTTACTTTTGAAAGCTGGCGGTGCTTTCACTCTAGTGGTAGCATGAGACAGAGTCTACAACCCACACAAGTGGCTCAGGTAGTGCCGCTCATCCAGGATGGCACATCAATGCGAGCTGTGACAAGAAGGTTTGCTGTGTCTGTCAGCGTAGTGTCCATAGCATGGAGGCGCTACCAGGAGACAGGTCAGTACATCAGGAGACGTGGAGGAGGCCGTAGGAGGGCAACAACCCAGCAGCAGGACCGCTACCTCCGCCTTTGTGCAAGGAGGAACAGGAGGAGCACTGCCAGAGTCCAGCAAAATGACCTCCAGCAAGCCACAAATGTGCATGTGTCTACTCAAATGATCAGAAACAGACTCCATGAGGGTGGTATGAGGGCCCGACGTCCACAGGTGGGGGTTGTGCTTACAGCCCAACACCGTGCAGGACGTTTGGCATTTGCCAGAGAACACCAAGATTGGCAAATTCGCCACTGGCGCCCTGTGCTCTTCACAGATGAAAGCAGGTTCTCACTGAGCACATGTGACAGACGTGACTGAGTCTGGAGACGCCAAGGAGAATGTTCTGCTGCCTGCAACATCCTCCAGCATGACCGGTTTGGCAGTGGGTCAGTAATGGTGTGGGGTGTCATTTCTTTGGGGGGCCGCACAGCCCTCCATGTGCTTGCCAGAGGTAGCCTGACTGCCATTAGGTACCGAAATGAGATCCTCAGACCCCTTGTGAGACCATATGCTGGTGCGGTTGGCCCTGGGTTCCTCCTAATGCAAGACAATGCTAGAACTCATGTGGCTGGAGTGTGTCAACAGTTCCTGCAAGATGAAGGCATTGATGCTATGGACTGGCCCGCCCGTTCCCCAGACCTGAATCCAATTAAGCACATCTGAACATCATGTCTAGCTCCATCCACCAACGCCATGTTGCACCACAGACTGTCCAGGAGTTGGCGGATGCTTTAGTCCAGTCCACCTCATCAGGAGCATGCCCAGGCATTGTAGGGAGGTCATAAGGCACGTGGAGGCCACACACACTACTGAGCCTCCTTTTGACTTGTTTTAAGGACATTACATCAAAGTTGGATCAGCCTGTAGTGTGTTTTTCCACTTTAATTTTGAGTGTGACTCCAAATCCAGACCTCCAATGGAAAATAAATTTGATTTCCATTAATAATATTTGTGTGATTTTGTTGTCAGCACATTCAACTATGTAAAGAACAAAGTATTTAATAAGAATATTTCATTCAATCAGATCTAGGATGTGTTATTTTAGTGTTCCCTTTATATTTTTGAGCAGTGTATATATATATATATATATATATATATATATATATATATATATATACATATAACTATCATCACAGACCACCGGCAGGGGTCTGTGGCGAGGACTATAAATAAAGGTGTGTTATAATGACAGAAATCCCAGTAACATAACTGGACACACTAGATCACATGACCGTATATTTTTCCAAATGATCGCACACCTAAACTATTTCCAACTGTCACCAAAACCCCATCAAAGAGCCACAGCTGTTTCACTCCACAATCATAAAAACTAGCAACATTCACAGAGACTACTACTTACTGAAAAGAAGCACATTACTGCCAGCAACACATCCCTACCTCACTGACAGTAGCACATTGCTACATCACTGCTCCAATGCCAGCAGCACATCCCTGCCTCGCTGACAGCAGCACATCACTACATCATTGCCCCAATGCCAGCAGCACATCCCTACCTCACTGACACCAGCACATCACTACATCGTTGCCCCAATGCCAGCAGCACATCCCTGCCTCACTGACAGCAGCACATCACTACATCACTGCCCCAATGCCAGCAGCACATCCCTGCCTCACTGACAGCAGCGCGCCACTACATCATTGCCCCAATGCCAGCAACACATCCCTGCCTCACTGACAGCAGCAAATCACTACATCGTTGCCCAATGCCAGCAGCACATCCCTGCCTCACTGGCAGCAGCACATCACTACATCATTGCCCCAATGCCTGCAACACATCCCTCCCTCACTGACAGCAGCACATCACTACATCATTGCCCCAATGCCAGCAACACATCCCTGCCTCACTGACAGCAGCACATCACTACATCACTGCCCCAATGCCAGCAGCACATCCCTGCCTCACTGACAGCAGCACATCACTACATCATTGCCCCAATGCCAGCAGGACATCCCTGCCTCACTGACAGCAGCACATCACTACATCATTGCCCCAATGCCAGCAACACATCCCTGCCTCACTGACAGCAGCAAATCACTACATCGCTTCCCCAATGCCAGCAGCACATCCCTGCCTCACTGACAGCAGCACGTCACAACATCATAGTCCCAATGCTAGCAACACATCCCTCCCTCACTGACAGCAGCACATCACTACATCATTGCCCCAATGCCAGCAGCACATCCCTGCCTCACTGACAGCAGCACATCACTACATCACTGCCCCAATGTCAGCAGCACATCCCTGCCTCACTGACAGCAGCACGCCACTACATCATTGCCCCAATGCCAGCAACACATCCCTGCCTCACTGGCAGCAGCAAATCACTACATCGTTGCCCCAATGCCAGCAGCACATCCCTGCCTCACTGACAGCATCACGTCACTACATCATTGCCCCAATGCCAGCAGCACATCCCTGCCTCAATGACAGCAGCACGTCAATACATCACTGCCCCAATGCCAGCAACACATCCCTGCCTCACTGACAGCAGCACATCACTACATCGTTACCCCAATGCCAGCTACACATCCCTGCCTCACTGACAGCAGCACGTCGCTGACATCATCACATCACTGCCATCAGCATATTACTGCCATCAGCACATGATCCCTGTCACACTGACAGGAGCACATCTCGATCTTTGTTCTTTGTGTATCTATCTATGTACCCCATGCATGTGTCTATCTGTATGTTCACTCGTGGGTCTCCTTTGTGTTTGTAACATGGGAAAGGTGGGACACATAAAGCCATAATTATATGGGTTGTTTTAACACTATTTAGTAAAATAAAGTAAAAGTACAGTATGTAATATCAGTGATAAAAGTTATTTAAGCCTAATTAAAACCCTAAAGCTTTTAGAGATTATGTACACACACATGGGTGCACTGCAGAACCCTGTTAAGCAGTGCTGGATTTTACCTAGGGTAAAAATCCACCACCACCACTGAGCCCCTAGTGATTCGTTCAGCAAATAGGGCTTCCAATAGGAAGCTAGCCTTTCTGCCAGCAGTAATGTGCTTCTAGGACTGCAGCATATACAGTCCACAGAAGCCGCTGAGAAGAAAGGGGTGCGAACATGCATGCGCATTTTCTCCATGGCAGCTAATACACTTATATAAACTTATATTTAACTTGTATTTAAATCATACTTGCCTACCTGACCCTCTCCATGAGGGAGAAAATGCTCTGTTCCTGGACTTTCCTGGTAATGTATGATTGCCATCACCTGTGGTGAAACACCTTTCTTATCAATTAACTAGCTCACTACAGGTGATGGCAATCATACAATACCAGGAAAGTCCAGGAACAGAGCATTTTCTCCCTCATGGAGAGGGTCAGGTAGGCAAGTATGATTTAAATCTTCTATAGCAGAAGTATCTGTACTTAAACTGTAATTGCATGTACATATACTTGCGCTCTTTAATTTGATTATACATTGGATGATCATCTTATATCATGAAACTGCACGTTTGAAAAGTTTACATGCTAAGAATAAAGGAAGCCATGGCTGCTTGTCTAAACTTCTGACTGTGCGATTAACATAGACGATACAAGATTGCTATTCCTTAATGCCCTTCTCAGCCATTTCAGAATGGAAAGTAGGATAGTTCACAATGAGTCACAGGTGATAGTAATTGCATTAGGCAATTGGATGCACCTGAGAGGCTTAGGCACAGCAAGAGGGATGTGCAGAAAATTGGATCTTTCAACTACAAATGGTGTTCTATAAAAATGCAAAAGGATAAGAATACCTTTAGGCATTTTACAAGTAAATAAAAAGCTGCCCTATATTAAACCTAGAATGGGCAAATTTTTTAAGCAAGAAATTAAAAATCCTGCGTTATCAGATTTTCTAATCATCCATCAAGAAAGAAAGAAAGTGAAAAATAGGTTACACGACAGTATAGCCCTCAATCTAATAATATATACTGTAAATAAATAAATATATATATATATATATATATATATATATATATAATTTTTTTATTTCATGCAAAGCAGTAGTGGATCTTGCCTACAGGCACACAGGATTTTTGCCCGGGGCGCCGCCTTCCGGAGGGCCGTGGCAAGATCCGCTACTGGTGGTGCCCCCCGGTGCTGTCTGGTGCTGTGCGGTGCGCGATGACGGCATCGTGCACCGCACGGCATTGTGGGACCAGCACATAGACTCTAGGGGTCATAATTGACCTCTAGTGTCTATGCTGTGCTATGGGAGAGACGTCATGATGTCTCTCCCAAAGATCCGAGGAGCGGCGCCGGCGGCCGGAGATGATGGACAGCAGCGGTCAGGAAGCAGGAGCCGGGATTGTGAGTATTTTTTTATTTTTTTGAGGTGATCGGCGCTACTGGGGGCACAGTATTGTGGGCACACTACAGGGGGCACAGTATTGGGGGCACAGTACAGGGGGAACAGTACTGGGGGCAAAACTGCTGAGGGCACAGCTACAGGGGGCATAACTGACCATGCCCCTTCTCCGAAGCCACATCCCTATTTTTTCACCCTGGGCGCCACAAGGCCTAGATCCGGCCCTGATACAAAGGTGTGTTTGATCCCACAATCTTCCTATATCTGTGAGACACTGACCTTGCATTATTACTCTGTGCTGTTAGGGCAATGTTTGCCAACTCTGGTCTTGCATGTGCTGGTTTGGCAGAATAGTCAGAGCCAGCCAGTATAGGCAAACTAGGCAAATGCCTGGGTGATTTGGTATGCCTAGGGGCACAAGCAGCTTCTGCTGATTAAAATGATATGCAGCATGCCTATATTCTGTGTGTGACTGCGGCTGTATCTGCATACGAAATGCTATGTTACAGTGTATTCCTGGAAATCACTGTAATGTAGCATTTTGTATGCAAATACAGCCGCGGTCGCACACAGAATATAGGTATGCCGCATATAATTTTAATCAGCAGTAATGCAAATAAGATGCATTTTCATCAAAAAAAGGCATCCAACATTGGCAGAACTGCAAGCTAACTCACACCAGGCATCTCCTGCTGCATGGCATATTGAGGCAAGATGTATGAGAACACATCTGTATCCAAGCAGAGGCAGAGGTCACAGTGTTAGCAGCCATGTGAGTGCTGTGTGCGGGTGGCTTGGTTGTGCATTTATGTTGGTGGGGCATTAGGTGTGTCATGTGTATAAGTGCACTAAAAATGTTGGGCATATGTGAAAAGGACATATGTGTGTCATTATGTGTATAAGGGCATTAATAAAGGTTGGCATAAAGTGTAAGGCACATTATGTTTATAAGGGCATTAATAATGTGTGTCATATGTGTAAGGGGCATTGCTGTGTGGTATTATGTGTATAAATGCTTTACTAATGTGTGGCATTATGTGTATAAGGTGCTGTACTGTGTGGCGTAATGTATAGAAAGGACTCTACTGTGTGGTCTAATGTGAATTAAGAGCAATATGGTGTGGTGTAATGTGAATAAAGATCAATTCAGTGTGATGTGAATAAAGGGCACTACTGTGAGGAGTAACGTATATAAGGTAAAGTGGTACTACTGTGTGATGTAACGTGAATTAGGCACACTATTGCATGATAAAATGTGAATAAAGTTGCACTACTGTGTGGCGTAATGTGAATTGGGGGTACTATTGTGAGGCCATGCCCCTTCCCATAAAGAACACACCCCTTTCTGAGCTGTGCGCCAAATGTGCGCACTGTTCCTATTTAAAATATAGGGGGTAGGAGTACCAAAAATGATGACAGCTATGGGAGAGGGGTGATGGTGCTGGGAAAGGGGTGCAGGGTCAGAGGCGGAACTAGCGGTGGTGCTAGGGGGCACCAGCCAAAATCTTGCCTAGGGCATCATATTGGTTAGGGCTGGCTCTGAGAATAGTGTACACACAGATGTACTAAGTCTTGGAGAGAGATAAAGTGGAGAGAGTTAAACTTCCAACCAATCAGCTCCTGTCATTTTTCAAACACAGCCTGTAACATGGCAGTTAGGAGCTCATTGTTGGTACTTTATCTCTCTCCACTTTATCACTCTTCTGCTGGCGATACCCCATAGAAGATCGGATCCATCGCAGCATGCCCCGCGGCCGCCCCCAGCACTCTGCACATGTGCAGACTGACTTCCGGAGCTGAAACCCGGAAGTCAGGGAGCCGCAGAAGGCCAGCTCTTATTGGAAGAGCTGTCTTTCGCAATGCTAATCACATATGCAAGTACATATGGGATTAGCATTCTGACGAATGGCAGAAATGTAATTTAGTACATCCCACCCTAAACCACTAGTGTGGTTTATGGAGAAGTGAAGGTACAGCTGTACTCATTGTGGTTACACTTGTTGACGCATGAAGCGGAGCAGGGGTGTGTCAGCTCACCAGCCGGCAACTGCAGGGTGCATACAGTGGTACAGGATACTGGAACAGCAGTAATGCAGGTAAATCAGCAGGTTTCTTGGAGCTAAGGGAGGGACGTCCATCTATCACTACTGTACTGCATGTCACGCTACACAAAAACAAGATGGCGCGCACATGGGCAGCAGTAACTCTAGTGCCCATTTTAGTTAGGGAATGAAGCATCCCTGGAGTAGATATTTTGGAGTGCGTGCAGAAGAATTTTCTCATTCTACCAGACATAGCATCCATATATATGATTAATATTGACATGGTCACTGCCAACATTATGACCATGACAGTGTTGAAACATTGCATGTTGACCTGATGATTGTTAAAATAGCATATCACATCACAAAAGCAGCCTGTATTTTCCCTGCATGCAAAAACGGAATCCACTTGCCACACTTGCACCGCTGCAACATGGGGGATCCTTCAGATCTGATCGCTGCTATGCATTTTCACACAGCGGGAGATCAGATCCTAACTGCACATGCGTCAGTGCCGTACTGCACCGGCGCATCACACTGCTGCAATGGGGATCGGCGCCCTGCAATGAGATTGTGTGAAGGATCCACTCGCACAGACATTTGCAAGGAGATTGACTGGAAGAGGGCGTTTGTGGGTGGCAACTGATCATTTTCAGGGAGTGTCTGGAAAAACGCAGGCGTGTCCAAGTGTTTGAAGGGAGGGTGTCTGACGTCAATTCCGGTCCCGAAGAGGCTGATGTCCTGGGCTGCGCAGAGACTGCACAAAATCAGTTTGTGCAGCTCTGCTACACATGCATTCGCACACTTGCAAAGCGAAAATACACTCCCCCTGCATGCGGCAACAATCGGAATGCAGGACAGCAAAAATCGCTGCCTAGTGATCAAATCTGAATTACTGTATCTCCATGGTTTGATCTGGCAGCAATAACAAGTCAGGTCCATAATCCATACCTCCCAACATGACCCTCTCCAGGAGGGACAAAATGCTATGCTCCTGGACTTTTCTCTTAATGTATGATTGCTGGCACCTGTTTTGAGCAGGTTAATGGATAAGAAAGGTGTTTCAGCACAGGTGATGGCAATCATAAATTAAGAGGGAAGTCCAGGAGCAGAGCATTCTGTCCCTCCTGGAGAGGGTCATGTTGGGAGGTATGCATAATCTCCCCAGTGGACAGGTCACTGTCTACCACAAGATTACTGCATGAAGTAACATGTGCTACTGTGGTCATGCTCTGATGGCTACAGGTTGTTCTAATCTAAATCTTGCTTACTTCATAGCTGGGGGCATGACAGAGGAAAGGGAGCATTACAAATTGATGCTCTGGCCATCATACTGTAAGCTGTAGGGAGTATTTCATTTTAGATTTCTCTAAATATATAGCTATTAAATTATCTGCACAAATGGGAATTTAAACCAGATATTAAAATAAAAGCAATTTAAAGCACATAGGGGGAGACATTCTGACCTGATCGTTCGCTGCAGTTTATCGCAGCACAGCGATCGGGTCGGAACTGCGCATGTGCCGGTGCATGCTGGACGGCCGAAGCCCGTCGTTCCCTAGCGATCGCCTCTGCCTGATTGACAGGCAGAGGCGGTCGCTGGGCAGGAGGGGGCGGCACGGCGGTGTTAGGCCGCAGTTTTGGGGGCGCGGTCTGGCCAATGCAGGTGTGGCCGGACCATGCGGGGGGCAGGCCGCAGCGGCTGCGTGACATCACACGCAGCCGCTGCGACCAGGGGCAGTGGAGAGGTTCTCCCGGCCAGCCACAGGAGCTGCGCAGGCCGGGAGATACTCCTCAGATGCAAAAGCATCGCCGCTGTGCGATGCTTTTGCACTTCTGGGGGGGGGGGGGGGCGGCGGCACTGACATGCGGGGCGGACTAGCCCTGTGTTAGGCGTTCCCCCGCATGTCTGAGGGCCTGATCGTAGCTGTGCTAAATTTAGCACAGCTATGATCAACTCGGAATGACCCCCATGGTGTGGTGATGGTGATGCCTTTTATGGTGACAGATACTAAATCATATATAGCAAGTTTAGCAACGACTACACATCAGGTACAGTTAAATACGTTGATCTTAATCTATGCATCATTGTAGAATATAGGGGGTCATTCCAAGTTGATCGCTCACTGCTGTTTTTCACAGCGCAGTGAACAGGTTACTACAGTGCATGCGTATGCACCGCAATGTGCAGGCGCGTTATATGGGTACAAAGCGAATCGTTGCTGAGCGATGGATTTAATGAAGAATCCATTCGCACAGCCGATCGCAAGGAGATTGACAGGAAGAGGGCGTTTATGGGTGTCAACTGACCGTTTTCAGGGAGTGTTTGGAAAAACGCAGGCGTGTCCAGGCGTTTGCAGGGCGGGTGTCTGACATCAATTCCGGGACCAAAAAGACTAAAGTGATCGCAAGGGCTGAGTAAGTCCAGAGCTACTCAGAAACTCCAAAAAACTTTTTCGTCCCGCTCGGCTGCACACGCGTTCGCACACTTGCAAAGCGAAAATACACTCCCCCGTGGGCGGCGACTATGCATTTGCATGGCTGCTAAAAGTAGCTAGCGAGCGATCAGCTCGGAATGACCCCCATATTCTCCTTTATTAGTATGGGTATGAGCTGTCATGTTGTTTGCTCTGCTAATGAAGAAATAGAATTTTCATCCACATGTGGTGCTCAGGCTGTGCTGTAGTATTACACCACTGGGGATTGTTAGTGTATACATAAGATTACTTGAGAGCAGATATCTTATAACCAGATTTACAGACGTGATTTATAATAATTTCATACATCTCAATAGAGCACTGTAAGACATTACAGGGAGATTTATCAATGCGTGGAGATAAAAAGGGGATGCAGTCAGGAGGGGTTTTAGGTTGCAGGAGAGGACGGTTAGGGCAGGGCCGAAACTAGGATTTTTTTCACCCAGGCAAGGCGGTAATGCAGTAGTGTGGCTGCCCCCATCCCCCGCCGTGCCTCTACAGCAGTCTATGTCCACTTCTGCTGCCTCCTTCTATCTACCTATCACAGAGGTTCTCAAACGTGGTCCTCAAGGCACCCAATGCTCCAGGTTTTAGGTATATCCATGACCCAGCACAGATGACTAAATCAAATTGACTGAGGTGCTAATTAAGTCACCTGTGGCTTAGCATGGATGTACCTAAAACCTGGACCATTGGGGTGCCTTGAGGACTGTGTTTGAGGACCTCTGACCGGGTGGTCTTCGGTATGCCGACTGATGGGATCCCGGCGCACAGTATACCGGTGCCGGGATCCCGACAGCCGGCATACCGACACTTATTCTCCCTCGTGGGGGTCCACGACCCCCCTGGAGAGAGAATAAAATAGTGTGGCCCGCGTAGCGCGCCACCGTGCCCGTATCGTGGCGAGCGCAGCGAGCCCGCAAGGGGCTCATTTGCGCTCGCCACACTGTCGGTAAGCCGGCGGTCTGGCTCCCGGCGCCGGTATGCTGGTCGCTGGGAGCCCGACCGCCGGCATATCGTAGTGAACCCCTCTGACCTATCATATAAATGATATGATACCCTAGCCCTGCCTCAGCCACCTCAGTACATAAATACCCTCATGGCAGCTCCTACACACACACACACACCCACACACACCCACACACACACACAGAGCCTTCCCTCCACAATATATGATAAATCTCCCCCTCACCGTAGAGACTATTAATACACTTGTGGCATACTTGCCTACCTGACCCTCTCCATGAGGGAGAATATGCTCTGTTCCTGGACTTTCCTGGTAATGTATGATTGCCATCACCTGTGGTGAAACACCTTTCTTATCAATTAACTAGCTCACCACAGGTGATGGCAATCATACATTACCAGGAAAGTCCAGGAACAGAGCATTTTCTCCCTCATGGAGAGGGTCAGGTAGGCAAGTATGACTTGTGGTTACCATATGTGAGGCTTCATTTTATGTGCTACCTGATTTGCGATAGTCACTGAAGAGATAATTAAGATTCATCTGCTGCTTTTTCCAACACCTCTGCTTGAAATGTATTAACACCTTCCTGCCTGCATCATCTAACTTTGGCTATATGCAGTGCTGCAAGTATGGTGGTATGGGTTGGTACTGCGTACTGGTAAGAAATTGACAGCCGGTTTGCAGTACGGCCGTCCCGACCACCTTGCTGGCAACTGCTGTGTGCTGTGCACGCCTCTCCTGTCCCTCAGTGCTCAGTCTGATCTCCAAGGGTGGCATGTATCTTAAATCAGGCACCAGTTCATCTGCCAGTCAGATCTCATGGACAAGCAGCAGTGGATCCCGATTGGCTGCCAAACCGCAAGCTTTGATTGGCTCATGAACTGGCACCTGATTTGAGATACACGCCACTGTAGACCGGACTAAAGGGCAGGAGAGGCACATGCTGTGCTCTTTTCCCCTCAGACACACACACATCAGCAGAAGCTGGAGCAGCCAGCCAAGCAGCGGCAGCAGTGAGCAGAACTGTGGGGGCATATCTGGCACTGTGGGGGGCATATGTGTATCTGGCACTGTGGAGGCATATCTGGCACTGGCACTGTGGGGGTATATGTGTATCTGGCACTGCACTGCTAGAGGCATATGTGTATTTGAAACTGCACTACTGGGAGCATATGTGTATCTGGCGCTTTTGGGGCATATGTGTATATGGAACTGCACTACTGGGGGCATATGTATCTGGCACTGCACTACTGGGGGCATATGTGTATCTGGCTCTACTGGGGGCATATGTGTATCTGGCACTATTGGGGCATATGTGTATCTGGCTCTACTGGGGGCATATGTGTATCTGGCACTATTGGGGCATATGTGTATCTGGCTCTACTGGGGGCATATGTGTATCTGGCACTATTGGGGCATATGTGTATCTGGCACTGCACCAAGCCAACCCCCCTTCCCCCCCTCACCACTTAAAGACCAGTTTAGGGATAGGCTGTGGAAGAGGTGGTTTAGTGGGAGTGGTAGGGTTTAAATACTTACGGCAACCATCAGGATTTTGACTGTCGTGATGCCGCTGTCTTCATTCTGAATGCTGGGATACTGAATGTTGGGATTTTGTCCCAACCCAAATAAAGTACTAACCAATCAGCTTCTAACTGTTATTTTACAAGCTGTGGGCCTGAATGAGATTTGTACACAAATCTGATGGTTTACATACAAATCTGATGGTGGGTGATCTGCTCATATAAAGGACCCATTATGCTCATGTTCAAAATGAGTGTACCGATTATGCTCATAGTGCCTGACAGCCGCATCCTGATTTTACCAACTTGTCTGAATGATAGTTTTTGTCCATTTGAAAACTGATGATTGTTATTTTCTCTCACACATTACCAGATTTTCATGCCAGCCAACAAACTGATTGAATGAAAGTTTGTCAAGTGCTGTGGTTCCCTTCCCAAACTTGGTCTTCAAGGACCCCCAACAGTTAATGTCTTCAAGGTCACCTAGCAGGTGCACAGGTGTATTCATTACTCATTGACACATTTTAAACGATCCACAGGTGGAGATAATTATTTCACTTCTAATTCTCTGAGGAGACCTGGAAAACGTGACCTGTTGGGGAGTTTGGGAACCACTGGTCTAGTGTATGGCCATCTTAACAGTGCATGTTTTCCTTATTCTATGCTTCAACACAGGTGTGTTCTTTACTGACTGACATTGTAACACTTGTGATTTGTGAGGAAACCTGAAAAACATGCACAGTTAGGAAACACTGTCCTACAATATCCTAGTATGAATGCATGGCCAGTATAAATTACTAATGGTGCATACACACTGGGCGTTTTTGGCCAGCGTGTATGCACAGCGATGATCACTGACATCGCTGGGCTGAAAAGCGCTCAGTGCATACACACTTAGCGCTTTTCCCCGCTGCCCAGCGATGTCAGCGGGGGTGAGCGGCTTTCCGAAGCAGGACGCTATGGAAAGCCGCTCACCCCGCCGTTCTACTGGTAATACAAGTAGATGAACGCCGGCTGCCAGCGATGAAGCAGGAGCGCGCATCAGCACTCACCGCTCATCGATTGTCCATACACACTGGGCGGCTTTGAGCTGAAAGCAGCTCAACACACCAAAAGTGAGCTGCTTCCAGCTCAAAATCGCCCAGTGTGTATCGGCCTTAACTCAAGCCAAATACCTGCTAAATTCTATAGCTTTCCATAATTTGCTCCACTCCAAGGACACGGACATATTACAGATCAACGGGGGTCATTCAGATCTGATCGCACGCTGCAGTTTTTTTGCAATCGTGCGATTCGGTCTGAACAGCGCATGCGTGGGGGCGCATCGCTGGGCGGCGACGAAAACAACAAAGAAAGCGTTCGCAGCACCGAACACAAGAAGATAGACAGAAAGAGGCCGTCCGGGGGTGTCAACTCACAGTTTTCTGGGAGTGCCGAGGAAAACGCAGGCGTGCTCTGTCGTTTCCAGGGAGCAATCCTGACGTCAGCTCCAGCAAGGTTCATCGCAGCGGGTGAGTAAGTCCGGAACTGTGCAGAGACTGCACAAACTTTTTGTTTGTGCAGCTCTCTGCACAAGCGTTTGCAGCCCTGCACAACGATTACCCCCTCCCCTGTGGGCTGCGACTACCTGATTGCTGCAGTGCAAAAACTAGCCTGCATGGGACCAGGTCTGAATTAGGCCCAATGTTCGTTGCAGAGGTTGAAATTAAAAATTAAATAGTTTTTAAGATGTAATTTTTCATGAAAATAGTCATTTACATTGATCAAATTTACATTAGATATACCCTTAAAATATGGTTTACTAGATTTAATAGAGCTCATAAAAGTTTGTGAATCAATTTGCTAATAAAACACAGACCTAGCCTAATAACCAAAATTGCTTCACTGAAGCCCATTTTACACTGTGATCCAAAATATTGCCGAATCTATCAACCCGCCAAATTCCCAGGTCTCAGCTCCACAACCATGGTCAGGAGCAAGGTCTGGGACCCGGAATTTAGTCCACAGTAGTCTCCTTCTACATTGAACCAAATCCCGGGTTTTACACGTTCAGTGTAAAAGGGACTTTACAGAACTGTTTTATTTTCACCTCCCTCATACAACTACTTCAAACTAAAATCTACAATACTGTATATTCAGTAATCACATGCATCATGCAGTATGTGTAGTAGGTAAACATCCTCTGCTAAAAACGTATTTCTTAAAACATTTTCTTACTGCACTTTTGAAAACAGGTTTTCTGTGTTAATGACAGAGAGAACGGAGGACTTTTTATATGGCTGTAGTGACATAAAATTCTGAATAGCAGGCTGAATGAAGCAGCTGGAGAAGTGGTAGTATCCATGGTAACGATGGGCCTATGAGGTGACTGAGGAGTCTGTTGATGGGAGGGGCTTAGGCCTTATAAGGAGAGGACTGATTAGGTTCTCCCTCCTTTTTCCTCAGTGAAAATTGAACAGTGAAGTGCTCTGCATTTGTTTTGTACTAACTGTGTATTATTTGTGATTTTGTGGTGTTTTTCTTCTCATTTCCTTTCCATCTTTACTAATCTTTAAGCTTTTCATCCTCCTTTTATTCTTGAACTTTCTCTTATTTATCTTTCCTATCTTTTAACATGCCGAGGCCCAGTCGTGCTGTGCGGCCCCCTGTTCGTTTTATCGACAGTGGGGTAAGGGATGCTGCTGGCTTAGTGTCAGGTAGTGGACAGCAGCGGTCATTACAGACAAGAAGTCAGGCTGGGAATAATGTTCGTAATGCCGCCACCAGGGGTCGGGCTCGACAGCCTGAGAGAATTTTGGCGGGCGAAGGTGCGTCACGCAGAGGCCGGGTCAGTAACGCGTTGGTGACACGAGCTGCTGTTGTGAGTGACAATTCTAGAAACTTCTCAAAGGAACCGGTTTCAGTGAATAACATGTCGCGAAGTGTGGGGGCTATGGCGGAGTCGCCGAGCGGGGTGTTAAGGAGAATTTTAACATCCCGAGGTGTTACCTCAGGAGTTCATGTGCCGGAGGTACGCCGCGGTCGCCCCGTGGGCCCGCGGTGGTCCGTGGCTGCCAGAGGTGGTCGAAGAAGTTCGATTCTTACTAGAGGTGAGCACATTGGGAGATGTACAAGATTACAAGAGTCGGTGCAAGGAGAGGGGGCACCCAACAGTGGTATTACAATGGGTTCGGTTAGTAATATAAACAACAGCACTGACACGATTGTAACGGGACAGGGCGCGAGCACATTGGGTATTAGTAATGCTGGAAGACAGCTTGTAAGGCCCGCCACGTGTAATATTAGGAGTAAAAGAGGAACTAGGGAGCTACGTGGTATGAGGGGCACAGTACCGGGGAGATCTGATGCTGATGCGGTATGCTTTGGAGGTAATGGAGCTGGATTCAATTCGTCTGAGGTAGCGTCTATATGCACCTCGGTCATATCAGCGCTGGTCCCGGTGCTGACTGCCAATAACGCTGAAAGGAATTTTTTGTGGGGGCAGAATTCTGCCGATTTGCAGAGGGATGGCGTTGATGAATCAGGGGCGGCTGTTTTACAGGCCAGATCGGGTGGAGGTAATAGGGGCAATAGGAATGTTAATGAATTTTTGGTAGATGTTTCTCCTTGCTTTTCTACAGAGGAGTCCCTTGCAGCCCCTGAGGTGCAGGACGATTCTGGGGAATCAGCTGCGGTGGTAGAGTCTGCCCTGGACGAGGGTGGTCGTTATGGTGAGTCGATGGTGCACCCGGCAGCGCGCCAGAATGATTCAGCGGTGGGGTCAGGTAACAGGGGCGCAGTCACAGATAAAGTATGTGGTAAAAAAGCGTCAAAAAAGCGTAAGCATAGGCGCAGAGGGCACAGGGACTCATCTACTTCTTCCTCTGGGTCCCCGGGTTCATGTGATAGCAGATGCAGGGGTTGCAATGGAAAAAATAAAAGGAAGCGTAGACATAGTAGCTCCAGCATGTCCTCGGAGGAGGGTCCTGAGGATTCTTTGCAATGCGCTAATACTGCAGTATTGAGAGGAGTTCGACCTAGAATTAGGGAGCGTATTAGACAAGGAAAATTCGTTAATATATTTGCTTTAACCAGCAAAGGGAGGAAAGCATTAGAAGAGGCGAAAAAGAAATCAGGTATAGGTGAGGAGGCTTATAAGTCTTACTCTAACTGGCAGAAGGGCATGCTTATCTTTGCAGCCTGTTATTTGGAATCCAGGCCTCAGGAGCACATGTACATAATTAAATATATGTATTTGCTACACGAATTGGCCAGATCCGGGCGCGGGACAGCTTGGAGGTCCTATGATGAGGAGTTTCGGAGAAAACAAAATGGGAAGGAGATTGTGGATTTTGGTAAAAAAGATGTGGAGATCTTTGTAGATGTTACCCAGCCTCTTAAGAGTGGTTTAGAGGGTCTGGTGGACAAACAAGGTAATTCCAGCAATAAATGGTTGTTGGGTAAGAATAGGACAGGCAAGTGCTATGCCTTCAATAATAGTCAATGTACCCTAGGGTTCAAGTGTCGTTTTCGTCATGCTTGTATCCGCTGTGAAGGAACACATCCCATAAAAAACTGCCAGCAAACAGTTAGTGGAAGAGGTAGTGGGCAAAAGCAGGATCAACGAATCCCAGCTGCGGCAGTGTCCAAGTAGGGCACTTGCTCCAGTTAAGTTAACAGGTTTACAATTTACGTGTGGCTTGCAGTTTACGGTTTATAAAAAAAAAAAAAAAAAATTTTTTATAAAGAAGTTGCATTGGGTAGGATGGTAGGTCTTTTTAGTTGCCCTCCATTGCCTTATTTAATTTTTTCACAGTTGGGGTTGTTCTTAAAAAGATTCCAGGTAAATTCCGGCTAAGTTAGCATTCATCATTTCCAGTAGCATGTTTTAGGTAGGTTGTTCTCTGCCCCATGGCAAAAAAATTTGGGTGGAAAGGGGTCTCATTAGTAACTTGCGCTAAGCATGTTCCGGGCATTGGAAACGGAGTGGCAGATGCGCTATCGCGTTCTAGTGTCACAGGTTTAGGGTGCTAGCTCCGGATGCGATGGTATCTGGTGACCCTTGCCCGTCTTATGCCTGGCAGGTTATACGCCCGGATTGGAGGGCTTAGCTTTTCGAGCCCTGGCTCCCTCCACTCTTCGAGGGTACAAAAATGCCATGGGAGAGTGGGAAAGATATGTGCGCCTGCATCAAGATCAAGGTAAGACCGATTACGCAATGTTATTGGATTATGTGTGGGAATGTTTTAGAGCAGGCAGACCAAGAGGGTTCGTAACACGTTTACTGTCTGCTCTTTCTTATTTCTTGAGACTTTATGGCCGGCATGATTTTACTAAATCTTTCTTTCTAGCAAAGATTCTTACAGGTTGGGCTCGAGTTATGCCCCCTGTACAAGATGCACGTAGACCAATAACTATTTCAATATTGCGGCGCATGGCGGTCGTGTTGCAGGATGTCTGTGCATCTGATTACGAAACACTTTTATTTACATTGTGTTTCGTCATGGCCTTTTTTGGGGCCTTTAGAGTCAGTGAACTGGTGGCTGCTTCGAAATCAGCAAGGTCACCTATGCTTCGTGAACACGTGTCATTGGAAGAGGGAGGCTTATGGTGCAAAGTACAACGTTCCAAAACGGACCAATTGGGCAAAGGTTGTTGGGTTGTTTTGAATTGTGTTGATGACATAGAGATTTGTCCTGTGTCTTTGGCGAGGATTTATTTGAAGACAAGGTCTTATGTGCCAGGTCCATGGTTGCAGCATTTGGATGGTATGCCGGTGACTCAATTTCAATTTAGATGGGTGATGGAACGTTGTATTTGCACGATGGGTTTGCCGGTATCGAGATATGGTACCCATTCGTTTCGAATAGGTGCGGCGACAACAGCAGCTGCGGAAGGCTGTTCGAGCGGGCAAATTAGAGCCTTGGGAAGGTGGAAGTCTGATGTATTTCGGAAATATATCAGGTTTTGACCTGTTTTAAAAAAAAAAAAAAAATCAGACTTGAGGTTTCAGCCACTCGCCATATTTGGGGGTCTTGAGGAATTTTTTATCCTGTCAGGTGCCTTAAGCCTGGGGGTTCAAACTAGAGATGAGCGCCTGAAATTTTTCGGGTTTTGTGTTTTGGTTTTGGGTTCGGTTCCGCGGCCGTGTTTTGGGTTCGAACGCGTTTTGGCAAAACCTCACCGAATTTTTTTTGTCGGATTCGGGTGTGTTTTGGATTCGGGTGTTTTTTTCCAAAAACACTAAAAAACAGCTTAAATCATAGAATTTGGGGGTCATTTTGATCCCAAAGTATTATTAACCTCAAAAACCATAATTTACACTCATTTTCAGTCTATTCTGAATACCTCACACCTCACAATATTATTTTTAGTCCTAAAATTTGCACCGAGGTCGCTGTGTGAGTAAGATAAGCGACCCTAGTGGCCGACACAAACACCGGGCCCATCTAGGAGTGGCACTGCAGTGTCACGCAGGATGTCCCTTCCAAAAAACCCTCCCCAAACAGCACATGACGCAAAGAAAAAAAGAGGCGCAATGAGGTAGCTGTGTGAGTAAGATTAGCGACCCTAGTGGCCGACACAAACACCGGGCCCATCTAGGAGTGGCACTGCAGTGTCACGCAGGATGGCCCTTCCAAAAAACCCTCCCCAAACAGCACATGACGCAAAGAAAAAAAGAGGCGCAATGAGGTAGCTGACTGTGTGAGTAAGATTAGCGACCCTAGTGGCCGACACAAACACCGGGCCCATCTAGGAGTGGCACTGCAGTGTCACGCAGGATGTCCCTTCCAAAAAACCCTCCCCAAACAGCACATGACGCAAAGAAAAAAAGAGGCGCAATGAGGTAGCTGTGTGAGTAAGATTAGCGACCCTAGTGGCCGACACAAACACCGGGCCCATCTAGGAGTGGCACTGCAGTGTCACGCAGGATGGCCCTTCCAAAAAACCCTCCCCAAACAGCACATGACGCAAAGAAAAAAAGAGGCGCAATGAGGTAGCTGTGTGAGTAAGATTAGCGACCCTAGTGGCCGACACAAACACCGGGCACATCTAGGAGTGGCACTGCAGTGTCACGCAGGATGTCCCTTCCAAAAAACCCTCCCCAAACAGCACATGACGCAAAGAAAAAAAGAGGCGCAATGAGGTAGCTGACTGTGTGAGTAAGATTAGCGACCCTAGTGGCCGACACAAACACCGGGCCCATCTAGGAGTGGCACTGCAGTGTCACGCAGGATGTCCCTTCCAAAAAACCCTCCCCAAACAGCACATGACGCAAAGAAAAAAAGAGGCGCAATGAGGTAGCTGTGTGAGTAAGATTAGCGACCCTAGTGGCCGACACAAACACCGGGCCCATCTAGGAGTGGCACTGCAGTGTCACGCAGGATGGCCCTTCCAAAAAACCCTCCCCAAACAGCACATGACGCAAAGAAAAAAAGAGGCGCAATGAGGTAGCTGTGTGAGTAAGATTAGCGACCCTAGTGGCCGACACAAACACCGGGCCCATCTAGGAGTGGCACTGCAGTGTCACGCAGGATGGCCCTTCCAAAAAACCCTCCCCAAACAGCACATGACGCAAAGAAAAAAAGAGGCGCAATGAGGTAGCTGACTGTGTGAGTAAGATTAGCGACCCTAGTGGCCGACACAAACACCGGGCCCATCTAGGAGTGGCACTGCAGTGTCACGCAGGATGTCCCTTCCAAAAAACCCTCCCCAAACAGCACATGACGCAAAGAAAAAAAGAGGCGCAATGAGGTAGCTGTGTGAGTAAGATTAGCGACCCTAGTGGCCGACACAAACACCGGGCCCATCTAGGAGTGGCACTGCAGTGTCACGCAGGATGGCCCTTCCAAAAAACCCTCCCCAAACAGCACATGACGCAAAGAAAAAAAGAGGCGCAATGAGGTAGCTGTGTGAGTAAGATTAGCGACCCTAGTGGCCGACACAAACACCGGGCACATCTAGGAGTGGCACTGCAGTGTCACGCAGGATGTCCCTTCCAAAAAACCCTCCCCAAACAGCACATGACGCAAAGAAAAAAAGAGGCGCAATGAGGTAGCTGACTGTGTGAGTAAGATTAGCGACCCTAGTGGCCGACACAAACACCGGGCCCATCTAGGAGTGGCACTGCAGTGTCACGCAGGATGTCCCTTCCAAAAAACCCTCCCCAAACAGCACATGACGCAAAGAAAAAAAGAGGCGCAATGAGGTAGCTGACTGTGTGAGTAAGATTAGCGACCCTAGTGGCCGACACAAACACCGGGCCCATCTAGGAGTGGCACTGCAGTGTCACGCAGGATGTCCCTTCCAAAAAACCCTCCCCAAACAGCACATGACGCAAAGAAAAAAAGAGGCGCAATGAGGTAGCTGACTGTGTGAGTAAGATTAGCGACCCTAGTGGCCGACACAAACACCGGGCCCATCTAGGAGTGGCACTGCAGTGTCACGCAGGATGTCCCTTCCAAAAAACCCTCCCCAATCAGCACATGATGCAAAGAAAAAGAAAAGAAAAAAGAGGTGCAAGATGGAATTGTCCTTGGGCCCTCCCACCCACCCTTATGTTGTATAAACAAAACAGGACATGCACACTTTAACCAACCCATCATTTCAGTGACAGGGTCTGCCACACGACTGTGACTGATATGACGGGTTGGTTTGGACCCCCCCCCAAAAAAGAAGCAATTAATCTCTCCTTGCACAAACTGGCTCTACAGAGGCAAGATGTCCACCTCATCTTCACCCTCCGATATATCACCGTGTACATCCCCCTCCTCACAGATTATCAATTCGTCCCCACTGGAATCCACCATCTCAGCTCCCTGTGTACTTTGTGGAGGCAATTGCTGCTGGTCAATGTCTCCGCGGAGGAATTGATTATAATTCATTTTAATGAACATCATCTTCTCCACATTTTCTGGATGTAACCTCGTACGCCGATTGCTGACAAGGTGAGCGGCGGCACTAAACACTCTTTCGGAGTACACACTTGTGGGAGGGCAACTTAGGTAGAATAAAGCCAGTTTGTGCAAGGGCCTCCAAATTGCCTCTTTTTCCTGCCAGTATAAGTACGGACTGTGTGACGTGCCTACTTGGATGCGGTCACTCATATAATCCTCCACCATTCTATCAATGTTGAGAGAATCATATGCAGTGACAGTAGACGACATGTCCGTAATCGTTGTCAGGTCCTTCAGTCCGGACCAGATGTCAGCATCAGCAGTCGCTCCAGACTGCCCTGCATCACCGCCAGCGGGTGGGCTCGGAATTCTGAGCCTTTTCCTCGCACCCCCAGTTGCGGGAGAATGTGAAGGAGGAGATGTTGACAGGTCGCGTTCCGCTTGACTTGACAATTTTGTCACCAGCAGGTCTTTCAACCCCAGCAGACCTGTGTCTGCCGGAAAGAGAGATCCAAGGTAGGCTTTAAATCTAGGATCGAGCACGGTGGCCAAAATGTAGTGCTCTGATTTCAACAGATTGACCACCCGTGAATCCTTGTTAAGCGAATTAAGGGCTGCATCCACAAGTCCCACATGCCTAGCGGAATCGCTCCGTGTTAGCTCCTCCTTCAATGCCTCCAGCTTCTTCTGCAAAAGCCTGATGAGGGGAATGACCTGACTCAGGCTGGCAGTGTCTGAACTGACTTCACGTGTGGCAAGTTCAAAGGGCATCAGAACCTTGCACAACGTTGAAATCATTCTCCACTGCACTTGAGACAGGTGCATTCCACCTACTATATCGTGCTCAATTGTATAGGCTTGAATGGCCTTTTGCTGCTCCTCCAACCTCTGAAGCATATAGAGGGTTGAATTCCACCTCGTTACCACTTCTTGCTTCAGATGATGGCAGGGCAGGTTCAGTAGTTTTTGGTGGTGCTCCAGTTTTCTGTACGTGGTGCCTGTACGCCGAAAGTGTCCCGCAATTCTTCTGGCCACCGACAGCATCTCTTGCACGCCCCTGTCGTTTTTTAAAAAATTCTGCACCACCAAATTCAAGGTATGTGCAAAACATGGGACGTGCTGGAATTGGCCCAGATTTAATGCACACACAATATTGCTGGCGTTGTCCGATGCCACAAATCCACAGGAGAGTCCAATTGGGGTAAGCCATTCCGCGATGATCTTCCTCAGTTGCCGTAAGAGGTTTTCAGCTGTGTGCGTATTCTGGAAAGCGGTGATACAAAGCGTAGCCTGCCTAGGAAAGAGTTGGCGTTTGCGAGATGCTGCTACTGGTGCCGCCGCTGCTGTTCTTGCGGCGGGAGTCCATACATCTACCCAGTGGGCTGTCACAGTCATATAGTCCTGACCCTGCCCTGCTCCACTTGTCCACATGTCCGTGGTTAAGTGGACATTGGGTACAACTGCATTTTTTAGGACACTGGTGACTCTTTTTCTGAGGTCTGTGTACATTTTCGGTATCGCCTGCCTAGAGAAATGGAACCTAGATGGTATTTGGTACCGGGGACACAGTACCTCCAACAAGTCTCTAGTTGGCTCTGCAGTAATGATGGATACCGGAACCACGTTTCTCACCACCCAGGATGCCAAGGCCTCAGTTATCCGCTTTGCAGTAGGATGACTGCTGTGATATTTCATCTTCCTCGCAAAGGACTGTTGAACAGTCAATTGCTTACTGGAAGTAGTACAAGTGGGCTTACGACTTCCCCTCTGGGATGACCATCGACTCCCAGCGGCAACAACAGCAGCGCCAGCAGCAGTAGGCGTTACACGCAAGGATGCATCGGAGGAATCCCAGGCAGGAGAGGACTTGTCAGAATTGCCAGTGACATGGCCTGCAGGACTATTGGCATTCCTGGGGAAGGAGGAAATTGACACTGAGGGAGTTGGTGGGGTGGTTTGCGTGAGCTTGGTTACAAGAGGAAGGGATTTACTGGTCAGTGGACTGCTTCCGCTGTCACCCAAAGTTTTTGAACTTGTCACTGACTTATTATGAATGCGCTGCAGGTGACGTATAAGGGAGGATGTTCCGAGGTGGTTAACGTCCTTACCCCTACTTATTACAGCTTGACAAAGGGAACACACGGCTTGACACCTGTTGTCCGCATTTCTGGTGAAATACCTCCACACCGAAGAGCTGATTTTTTTGGTATTTTCACCTGGCATGTCAACGGCCATATTCCTCCCACGGACAACAGGTGTCTCCCCGGGTGCCTGACTTAAACAAACCACCTCACCATCAGAATCCTCCTGGTCAATTTCCTCCCCAGCGCCAGCAACACCCATATCCTCCTCTTCCTGGTGCACTTCAACACTGACATCTTCAATCTGACTATCAGGAACTGGACTGCGGGTGCTCCTTCCAGCACTTGCAGGGGGCGTGCAAATGGTGGAAGGCGCATGCTCTTCACGTCCAGTGTTGGGAAGGTCAGGCATCGCAACCGACACAATTGGACTCTCCTTGTGGATTTGGGATTTCAAAGAACGCACAGTTCTTTGCGGTGCTTTTGCCAGCTTGAGTCTTTTCAGTTTTCTAGCGAGAGGCTGAGTGCTTCCATCCTCATGTGAAGCTGAACCACTAGCCATGAACATAGGCCAGGGCCTCAGCCGTTCCTTGCCACTCCGTGTGGTAAATGGCATAATGGCAAGTTTACGCTTCTCCTCCGACAATTTTATTTTAGGTTTTGGAGTCCTTTTTTTACTGATATTTGGTGTTTTGGTTTTGACATGCTCTGTACTATGCCATTGGGCATCGGCCTTGGCAGACGACGTTGCTGGCATTTCATCGTCTCGGCCATGACTAGTGGCAGCAGCTTCAGCACGAGGTGGAAGTGGATCTTGATCTTTCCCTAATTTTGGAACCTCAACATTTTTGTTCTCCATATTTTAATAGGCACAACTAAAAGGCACCTCAGGTAAACAATGGAGATGGATGGATTGGATACTAGTATACAATTATGGACGGGCTGCCGAGTGCCGACACAGAGTTAGCCACAGCCGTGAACTACCGCACTGTACTGTGTCTGCTGCTAATATATAGACTGGTTGATAAAGAGATAGTATACTCGTAACTAGTATGTATGTATAAAGAAAGAAAAAAAAAACACGGTTAGGTGGTATATACAATTATGGACGGGCTGCCGAGTGCCGACACAGAGGTAGCCACAGCCGTGAACTACCGCACTGTACTGTGTCTGCTGCTAATATATAGACTGGTTGATAAAGAGATAGTATACTCGTAACTAGTATGTATGTATAAAGAAAGAAAAAAAAACCACGGTTAGGTGGTATATACAATTATGGACGGGCTGCCGAGTGCCGACACAGAGGTAGCCACAGCCGTGATCTACCGCACTGTACTGTGTCTGCTGCTAATATATAGACTGGTTGATAAAGAGATAGTATACTCGTAACTAGTATGTATGTATAAAGAAAGAAAAAAAAACCACGGTTAGGTGGTATATACAATTATGGACGGGCTGCCGAGTGCCGACACAGAGGTAGCCACAGCCGTGAACTACCGCACTGTACTGTGTCTGCTGCTAATATATAGACTGGTTGATAAAGAGATAGTATACTCGTAACTAGTATGTATGTATAAAGAAAGAAAAAAAAACCACGGTTAGGTGGTATATACAATTATGGACGGGCTGCCGAGTGCCGACACAGAGGTAGCCACAGCCGTGAACTACCGCACTGTACTGTGTCTGCTGCTAATATATAGACTGGTTGATAAAGAGATAGTATACTCGTAACTAGTATGTATGTATAAAGAAAGAAAAAAAAAACACGGTTAGGTGGTATATACAATTATGGACGGGCTGCCGAGTGCCGACACAGAGGTAGCCACAGCCGTGAACTACCGCACTGTACTGTGTCTGCTGCTAATATATAGACTGGTTGATAAAGAGATAGTATACTCATAACTAGTATGTATGTATAAAGAAAGAAAAAAAAACCACGGTTAGGTGGTATATACAATTATGGACGGGCTGCCGAGTGCCGACACAGAGGTAGCCACAGCAGTGAACTACCGCACTGTACTGTGTCTGCTGCTAATATATAGACTGGTTGATAAAGAGATAGTATACTCGTAACTAGTATGTATGTATAAAGAAAGAAAAAAAAACCATGGTTAGGTGGTATATACAATTATGGACGGGCTGCCGAGTGCCGACACAGAGGTAGCCACAGCCGTGAACTACCGCACTGTACTGTGTCTGCTGCTAATATATAGACTGGTTGATAAAGAGATAGTATACTCGTAACTAGTATGTATGTATAAAGAAAGAAAAAAAAAACACGGTTAGGTGGTATATACAATTATGGACGGGCTGCCGAGTGCCGACACAGAGGTAGCCACAGCCATGAACTACCGCACTGTACTGTGTCTGCTGCTAATATATAGACTGGTTGATAAAGAGATAGTATACTCGTAACTAGTATGTATGTATAAAGAAAGAAAAAAAAACCACGGTTAGGTGGTATATACAATTATGGACGGGCTGCCGAGTGCCGACACAGAGGTAGCCACAGCCGTGAACTACCGCACTGTACTGTGTCTGCTGCTAATATATAGACTGGTTGATAAAGAGATAGTATACTCGTAACTAGTATGTATGTATAAAGAAAGAAAAAAAAACCACGGTTAGGTCACTGGTATATACAATTATGGACGGGCTGCCGAGTGCCGACACAGAGGTAGCCACAGCCGTGAACTACCGCACTGTACTGTGTCTGCTGCTAATATAGACTGGTTGATAAAGAGATAGTATACTACTAATATTATATACTGGTGGTCAGGTCACTGGTCACTAGTCACACTGGCAGTGGCACTTCGGCAGCAAAAGTGTGCACTGTTTAATTTTAATATAATATTATGTACTCCTGGCTCCTGCTATAACCTATAACTGGCACTGCAGTAGTGCTCCCCAGTCTCCCCCACAATTATAAGCTGTGTGAGCTGAGCAGTCAGACAGATATATAATATATATAGATGATGCAGCACACTGGCCTGAGCCTGAGCAGTGCACACAGATATGGTATGTGACTGAGTCACTGTGTGCTGTGTATCGCTTTTTTCAGGCAGAGAACGGATTATAAATAAAAGTGGTGGTCACTGGTCACTATCAGCAAAACTCTGCACTGTACACTACTGAGTACTCCTAATGCTCCCCAAAATTAGTAAATCAAGTGTCTCTCTAATCTATTCTAATTCTAAACGGAGAGGACGCCAGCCACGTCCTCTCCCTATCAATCTCAATGCACGTGTGAAAATGGCGGCGACGCGCGGCTCCTTATATAGAATCCGAGTCTCGCGATAGAATCCGAGCCTCGCGAGAATCCGACAGCGTCATGATGACGTTCGGGCGCGCTCGGGTTAACCGAGCAAGGCGGGAAGATCCGAGTCGCTCGGACCCGTGAAAAAAAACATGAAGTTCTGGCGGGTTCGGATTCAGAGAAACCGAACCCGCTCATCTCTAGTTCAAACCCGCCTGGTAGGTGTGTTTTTCGCCTCTCGTCAAGTCTGATCCCCCCCCCCCTCCCCCCTTATCTAACTCCCTTTGTAAAAGGAGAACAATTCTCTTCAAAAATTATCACATTAGAGGCCAAATTAAAATATGTAATAAATAAATGTTAAACCATTTTAGCAAGATTTTAAAGGGATGTTTTTGGGGTAATGTTGTTGCAAGATTTTTGTTTTAGGGGTTTTTTGTTCAATAAGTTTTGTGAATGTTTTTGTATTTTCAGATTTGCGCTTGGATGAGTGTCCGATTTGGATCATGGGGCACTCATACATTTATTATGGTGAAAGGTCTGGTGTTGAGTGCCTTCAGTCCCCGGAAGCTAATCTGGTCAGATGGATTGGAGTGAGGGGACTTCGGTGGGAGCAAGTCATCCCGCTTTTTTGGCAGCAAGTGGAGAGGTCGGGATACCCCCTGAGGGTGGTGTTCCATGTTGCTGGAAATGATCTGACCAGGAGGTCTGGTTTAGATCTTCGGAAAACCATAGTTAGGGATGTAGTTAGTCTACAGAACAGGCTGTGTTTTTTGAGTGTAGGTTGGTCGGAGATAATCCCTCGTTTAGTGTGGAGGGGTGCAGACAGACCCGCTGCCATTGAGTTGATCCGGCGCCGGATCAATTCTGTGGTTGGCAGAGCTGTTAGCGAAAATTGGGGGTTTGTGGTCCCACATCCCTCAATTTCAGTTTCTGCTCCTCATCTTTATATGGCCGATGGTGTCCATCTGAATTTGAGGGGTATTGAAATTTTTATGGGTGATTTGTGGTTAGCAATTTTTTCTCAGGAGTTTTATTGATAGGTTGAAGGGTTTTAGGAGTAGTTAGGGTTAGTTTGTAAGGTAGAGGTATGGTGGCGGGGTTTCGTTGAAACTGTGGCGGGTTGGGACGGCCTTAAATTGTGGCTGTAATTTAAAGAGTTTTATAGGTGCTCAGGAGATGTGAAGGTGGTGGAGTTTGATACATTACGGGGCCGGAGTTCCATCGGACCAGGTGGGCTTCGGTCTCCGGTGGAGTTTGTACACACCTGAGCACCTTTGGGTGGAAGTTGGGGAATACCTTGAGTGGAGAGTTGGCCACGGTATTCCCGATAAGGAGAAAGAACACAAGGGGTGGCAAATGGCCCATGGTGGCCCCTTGTGATGAGTGGGGGGCTGGGCTGAAATTGGGCCCCTTAAGAGCCTCCCCTTGGGATGTATGGGGGCTGGGCTGAAATTGGGCCCTTAATAACCCCCATTTGTTATGCGATGGAGGCCGGGCTGAAGTTGGGCCCTTGCCTCCTCTTGTGTTGTTATCAGCCACAGTTAAAAGGGTAGAATAAATAGGGACATTTAAATAGGCCGTCCCTCCTTGCCACCATACCATTTGGTTAATAAAAGCTGACAATTTTATTGGCAAACATATCCTGGTGTCAGTGTCAGTTATTTCTTTATGGATGTTGGTGTATGCGCATGAATGAAGAACAGTCTATGATAGACATTTTAAGAGAACGGAGGACTTTTTATATGGCTGTAGTGACATAAAATTCTGAATAGCAGGCTGAATGAAGCAGCTGGAGAAGTGGTAGTATCCATGGTAACGATGGGCCTATGAGGTGACTGAGGAGTCTGTTGATGGGAGGGGCTTAGGCCTTATAAGGAGAGGACTGATTAGGTTCTCCCTCCTTTTTCCTCAGTGAAAATTGACCCACCCACCCGCCCTTGAGGAGTTTATTATTGGTGTCGGCTTGGCGGGTTGGGACGGCCTTAAATTGTGGCTGTAATTTAAAGAGTTTTATAGGTGCTCAGGAGATGTGAAGGTGGTGGAGTTTGATACATTACGGGGCCGGAGTTCCATCAGACCAGGTGGGCTTCGGTCTCCGGTGGAGTTTGTACACACCTGAGCACCTTTGGGTGGAAGTTGGGGAATACCTTGAGTGGAGAGTTGGCCACGGTATTCCCGATAAGGAGAAAGAACACAAGGGGTGGCAAATGGCCCATGGTGGCCCCTTGTGATGAGTGGGGGGCTGGGCTGAAATTGGGCCCCTTAAGAGCCTCCCCTTGGGATGTATGGGGGCTGGGCTGAAATTGGGCCCTTAATAACCCCCATTTGTTATGCGATGGAGGCCGGGCTGAAGTTGGGCCCTTGCCTCCTCTTGTGTTGTTATCAGCCACAGTTAAAAGGGTAGAATAAATAGGGACATTTAAATAGGCCGTCCCTCCTTGCCACCATACCATTTGGTTAATAAAAGCTGACAATTTTATTGGCAAACATATCCTGGTGTCAGTGTCAGTTATTTCTTTATGGATGTTGGTGTATGCGCATGAATGAAGAACAGTCTATGATAGACATTTTATGTTGTAGCAAGATTTCCGTTGCTATTGAGTGCGTTCTTGTTGCTTTAAAAAACCTGATAGAAAACAAATTTGATAATAGCATCCCTATGCAATTTGCTTATTGTGTCTACATCACATGTTCCATTTTCTTTTCATTCCCACCCACAGAAAGGTCTGTGAAAGACACATCAAATGAAAAAAATGCTCAGACACACGGTGAGGTATTTGAATAACTGTAATCCAATGCTAATTTCTCTTATTCTTTTGATGGCACACATATGAAAAGTAAAATGTTAAGTAAAATAAACAACACAAATTAGAATAAAATTATTCACTTTCTCTTTCACATTATCGTGGAATCACTAGAGTTGGACATACAATAGGTCCAACTGCTGCCTACAAAAATGTTCTCTGTCTCAATGTGCATGTGTACTATTAACTGTCTTATATTTAGAATTAATCGTAACTTACTACTATGCCTAGCAAGATAATTCAGTCGCAGACAGACTGCACTCCCGGACCACCCCACAGATTCGCCTATGTATATGGGATAGAATGGAGCTGCTGCACATGTCCAGCTTAAACCACTGTATAGACCATCTACAGTGCTAATTATTTACACTGAATAACATACAGTTTACAGTGAATAGGAAGACCAATATGTGCATAGTGTGTAAATCCAGGGCCAGCGCTGGGTTATTCTGCTACTCTCACAGACTCCCACACATACTCCACTACTCCACAGAGCAGGAGACTTGGATTGTGAAATCATGCCAAGATCCTGACAAAAGCCCCCCAAAACATTCAGCTTAGGTGGGCTCGCCCTACTGTCTCACCTAAATACATACTGCGATCGCTGGCCCTGTATATGTCTGTATTGAACACACTGCGCATAGTTTGAGACAGACTGCAGCTTATTACAAGTTAATTATGACCTCTTCATGGGCTGGCCACACTCACTCTAAAATCAAACATTTGGAAAACCTCATCTAGAAATCCTGAGTTTGCCCCCTATTGTTTCAAAAGAGAATGAAACATAAATGCACAATATATTTTCTCTAACGTCCTAAGTGGATGCTGGGGACTCCGTAAGGACCAGGGGGAATAGCGGCTCCGCAGGAGACTGGGCACATCTAAAGAAAGCTTTAGGACTAACTGGTGTGCACTGGCTCCTCCCCCTATGACCCTCCTCCAAGCCTCAGTTAGATTTCTGTGCCCGACGAGAAGGGTGCACACTAGGGGCTCTCCTGAGCTTCTTAGTGAAAGTTTTAGTTTAGGTTTGTTATTTTCAGTGAGACCTGCTGGCAACAGGCTCACTGCATCGGGGGACTAAGGGGAGAAGAAGCGAACTCACCTGCGTGCAGAGTGGATTGGGCTTCTTGGCTACTGGACATTAGCTCCAGAGGGACGATCACAGGTTCAGCCTGGATGGGTCCCGGAGCCGCGCCGCCGGCCCCCTAACAGAGCCAGAAGAGCGAAGAGGTCCGGAGAAAGTGGCGGCAGAAGACGTTCCTGTCTTCAAATAAGGTAGCGCACAGCACTGCAGCTGTGCGCCATTGCTCTCAGCACACTTCACACTCCGGTCACTGAGGGTGCAGGGCGCTGGGGGGGCGCCCTGAGACGCAATAAAACATGACAGAAATACCTTACATGGCAAAAAAATACATCACATATAGCTCCTGGGCTATATGGATGCATTTAACCCCTGCCAGAATATAAAAAAACCGGGAGATAAGGCCGCCGAAAAGGGGGCAGAGCCTATCTCCTCAGCACACTGGCGCCATTTTCCCTCACAGCTCAGTTGAAGGGAAGCTCCCTGACTCTTCCCTGCACTACAGAAAGGGTTAAAAAAAGAGAGGGGGGCACTATTTAGGCGCAGTATTAAAACATACAGCAGCTATAAGGGGAAAAACACTTATATAAGGTTATCCCTGTATATATATATAGCGCTCTGGTGTGTGCTGGCATACTCTCCCTCTGTCTCCCCAAAGGGCTAGTGGGGTCCTGTCCTCTATCAGAGCATTCCCTGTGTGTGTGCTGTGTGTCGGTACGTTTGTGTCGACATGTATGAGGAGAAAAATGATGTGGAGACGGAGCAGAGTGTCTGTAACAGTGATGTCACCCCCTAGGGGGTCGACACCTGAGTGGATGTACTGTTGAAATTTACGTGACAGTGTCAGCTCTATATAAAAAAACAGTGGTTGACATGAGACAGCCGGCTACTCAGCTTGTGCCTGTCCAGACGTCTCATAGGCCGTCTGGGGCTCTAAAGCGGCCGTTACCTCAGATGGCAGATACAGACGCCGACACGGATACTGACTCCTGTGTCGACGGTGAAGAGACAACCGTGATTTCCAGTAGGGCCACACGTTACATGATTGAGACAATGGCAAATGTTTTTATACATTTCTGATAATACGAGTACCACCAAAAAGGGGTATTATGTTCGGTGAGGGAAAAACTACCTGTAGTTTTCCTGAATCTGAGAAATAAAATGAGGTGTGTGATGATGCGTGGGTTTCCCCCCGATAACAATTGATAATTTCTTAAAAAGTATTGGCTGCATACCCTTTCGAGCCAGAGGTTAGGGTGCGTTGGGAAACACCCCCTAGGGGGGATAAGGCGCTCACACGCTTGTAAGAACAAGGGCTCTACCCTCTCATGAGATGGCCGCCCTTAAGGATCCTGCTGATAGAAAGCAGGAGGGTATCCAAAAAGGTATTTACACACATACTGGTGTTATACTGCGACCAGCAATCGCCTCAGCCTGGAGGTGCAGTGCTGGGTTGGCATGGTCGGATTCCCTGACTGGAAATATTATTGCCTATAGAGCATTTAAAAGATGCATTTCTATATATGCATCATAATGCATGATGCACAGCGGAATATTTGCCGACTGGCATCAAGTATAAGTGCGTTGTCCAATTCTACCAGTAAAATGGTCAGGTGATGCGGATTCCAAACAGCATTTGGAAGTATTGCCTTTGAAAAGGGACATTTGGGGTCGGTCTTTTAGACCTGGTGGCCACGGCAACAACTGGGAAATCCACGTTTGTACCCCAGGTCGCCTCTCAAAATAAGACGCCGTATTATCAGGCGCAGTCCTTTGTTGGCAAGCGGACAAAAGGTTCCTCTTTTCTGCTCGTGACAGAGGGAGAGGAAAAAGGCTGAAGAGATTAGCCAGTTCCCAGGAACAGAAACCCTTTCCCGCCTCTGCCAAGCCCTCAGTATGACGCTAGGGCCTTACAAGCTCAGGCACGGTGGGGGCCCGTTCTCAATTAATTTCAGTGCGCAGTGGGCTCACTCGCAAGTAGACCCCTGGATCCTTCAGGTAATATCTCAAGGGTACATATTGGAATTCGAGACGTCTCCCCCTCGCCGTTTCCAAAAGTCGGCTTTACCGACGTCTCCCTCTGACAGGGAGGCAGTTTGGGAAGCCATTCACAAGCTGTATTCCCAGCAGGTGATAATCAAGGTACCCCTCCTGCAACAGGGAACGGGGTATTATTCCACACTATTGTGGTACCGAAGCCAGACGGCTCGGTGAGACCGATTCTAAATCTAAATCTAAAATCTAAAATCTTTGAACACTTACATACAGAGGTTCAAATTCAAGATTGAGTCACTCAGAGCAGTGATTGCGAACCTGGAAGAAGGGGACTACATGATGTCTCGGGACATCAAGGATGCTTACCTTCATGTCAAAATTTACCCTTCTCACCAAGGGTACCTCAGGTTATGGTACAGAACTGTCACTATCAGTTCAGACGCTGCCGTAGGGATGGTCCACGGCACCCCGGGTCTTTACCAAGGTAATGGCCGAAATGATATCCCTTCGAAGGAAGGAAATTTTAGTTATCCCTTACTTGGACGATTCCCTGATAAGGGTAAGATCCAGGGAACAGTTGGAAGTCGGTGTAGCACTATCTCAGGTAGTGTTGCGGCAGCACGATTGGATACTCAATATTCCAAAATCGCAGCTGGTTCCGACGACTTGTCTTCTGTTTCCTAGGGATGTTCCTGGACACAGTCCAGAAAAAAGGTGTTTCTCCCGGAAGAGAAAGCCAGGGAGTTATCCGAGCTAGTCAGGAACCTCCTAAAACCGAACCAAGGCTCAGTGCATCAATGCACAAGGGTTCGGGGTAAAAATGGTGGCTTCCTACGAAGCAATCCCATTCGCTAGATTCCACGCAAGAACTACTGGACAAATGGTCCGGGTCGCATTTTCAGATGCATCAGCGGATAACCCTGTCACCAAGGACAAGGGTATCCATCCTGTGGTGGTTGCAGAGTGCTCATCTTCTAGAGGGCCGCAGATTCGGCATTCAGGACTGGGTCCTGGTGACCACAGATGCCAGCCTGCGAGGCTGGGGAGCAGTCACACAGGGAAGGAATATCCAGGGCTTAGGGTCAAGCCTGGATACATCACTTTGCATAAATATCCTGAAGCTAAGGGCCATTTACAATGCTCTAAGCTTAGCAAGACCTCTGCTTCAAGGTCAGCCGGTGTTGATCCAGTCGGACAACATCATGGCAGTCACCCACGTAAACAGACAGGGTGGCACAAGAAGCAGGAGGGCAATGGCAGAAGCTGCAGGGATTCTTCGCTGGGCGGAAAATCATGTGATAGCACTGTCAACAGTATTCATTCCGGGAGTGGACAACTGGGAAGCAGACTTCCTCAGCACGACCTCCACCCGGGAGAGTGGGGACTTCACCCAGAAGTCGTCCACATGATTAAAAAACTCGACAGGTATTGCGCCAGGTCAAGAGACCCTCAGGCAATAGTTGTAGACGCTCTGGTAACACCGTGGGTGTACCAGTCAGTGTATGTGTTCCCTCCTCTGCCTCTCATACCCAAGGTACTGAGATTGATAAGATGGAGAGGAGAAAGCACTATATTCGTGGCTCCGGATTGGCCAAGAAGGACTTGGTAACCGGAACTTCAAGAGATGCTCACGAAGGATCCGTGGCCTCTACCTCTAAGAAGGGACCTGCTCCAGCAAGGACCCTGTCTGTTCCAAGACTTACCGCGGCTGCGTTTGACGGCATGCCGGTTGAACACCGGATCCTGAAGGAAAAAAGGCATTCCGGATGAAGTCATCCATATCCTGATCTAAAGCCAGGAAGGATGTAACCGCAAAAACATTATCACCGCAATTGGTGAAAATATGTTGCGTAGTGCGAGGCCAGTAAGGCCCGACGGAGGAAATTCAACTGGGTCGATTCCTACATTTCCTGCAAACAGGAGTGTCTATGGGACTGAAATTGGGGTCCATTAAGGTTCAGATTTCGGCCCTGTCAATTTTCTTCCAAAAAAGAACTAGCTTCAGTCCCTGAAGTTTAGACGTTTGTAAAAGGGGTACTGCATATACAGCCTCCTTTTGTGCCTCCAGTGGCAATTTGGGATCTCAATGTAGTTTGGGTTCCAAAAGTCACATTGGTTTGAACCACTTAAATCTGTGGAGTTAAAATATCTCACATGGAAAGTGGTCATGCTGTTGGCCCTGGCCTGGGCCAGGCGCGTGTCAGAATTGGCGGCTTTATCCTGTAAAAGCCCTTATCTGATTTGCCATTCGGACAGGGCGGAATTGAGGACTCGTCCTCAGTTTCTCCCTAAGGTGGTTCCAGCGTTTTCACCTGAACCAACCTATTGTGGTGCCTGCGGCTACTAGGGACTTGGAGGAATCCAAGTTGCTGGATGTTGTCAGGGCCCTGAAAATATTCCAGGACGGCTGGAGTCAGGAAATCTGACTCGCTGTTTATCCTGTATGCACCCAACAAGCTGGGTGCTCCTGCTTCTAAGCAGACTATTGCTCGTTGGATTTGT
This sequence comes from Pseudophryne corroboree, assembly GCF_028390025.1. Lineage (NCBI taxonomy): Eukaryota > Metazoa > Chordata > Amphibia > Anura > Myobatrachidae > Pseudophryne > Pseudophryne corroboree. Next base: position 290,653,133 of record NC_086444.1, on the reverse strand, counting down.
AGTACAATTCAGCTTGCACATTCTGTGGCAGGCCTGCCACAGCAAAAATCTGTAAAAGCCCGTTCCACAAGGAAAGTGGGCTCATCTTGGGTGGCTGCCCGAGGGGTCTCGGCTTTACAACTTTGCCGAGCAGCTACTTGGTCAGGGGCAAACACGTTTGCTAAATTCTACAAAATTGATACCCTGGCTGAGGAGGACCTGGAGTTCTCTCATTCGGTGCTGCAGAGTCATCCGCACTCTCCCGCCCGTTTGGGAGCTTTGGTATAATCCCCATGGTCCTTACGGAGTCCCCAGCATCCACTTAGGACGTTAGAGAAAATAAGAATTTACTTACCGATAATTCTATTTCTCATAGTCCGTAGTGGATGCTGGGCGCCCATCCCAAGTGCGGATTGTCTGCAATACTTGTACATAGTTACAAAAATCGGGTTATTATTGTTGGGAGCCATCTTTTCAGAGGCTCCTCTGTTATCATACTGTTAACTGGGTTCAGATCACAAGTTATACGGTGTGATTGGTGTGGCTGGTATGAGTCTTACCCGGGATTCAAAATCCTTCCTTATTGTGTACGCTCGTCCGGGCACAGTATCCTAACTGAGGCTTGGAGGAGGGTCATAGGGGGAGGAGCCAGTGCACACCAGTTAGTCCTAAAGCTTTCTTTAGATGTGCCCAGTCTCCTGCGGAGCCGCTATTCCCCCTGGTCCTTACGGAGTCCCCAGCATCCACTACGGACTATGAGAAATAGAATTATCGGTAAGTAAATTCTTATTATTATTATTATCAGAGGCAGAACTCTGGGAGGCAACGGAGTCAGCTGCCGCCGGGCTCCTGCTTTGAAGGGGGGCACAACTCCTCCTGTTCCGTGTGTTCAGCGACATTAATCAATTAAGTTAATTGACAGCAGCCGGTATCTCTTCCGTAGCCGACTTCCCCACTAGTCACTGCACCTTACAAATCGCAACCTCTTTATTATAGATACACTGGAAGCAGACACCTTACTGATGAAGCTATTTGTTCCTGTAAAGGAAACATGAGAATTCTAACTATATGAAGTTATTTCTCTGACAGTTACAAGTAACTTCGTATAGTTAGAATTCTCATTCTTCCTATGCAAGAGCAGATATCTCCACCAGTAAGGTGCATGCTTCCAGTGTAAAAGGTTGTGGGTACTAATCCTGGATATGACACTTGCAAAGTAATTGTCAGAGAAATAATCAGCATTGTGAGTGACTGAGCAGATCTATGTAGTGTGTGGTTGGACCCCTACATAGATCTGCCTAGTTGCAACGGGTTTTGTAGTAGCTTCATATAGTTAAAATTAGAGATGAGCGGGTTCGGTTTTACTCGGATCTCAAAACGGCATCTTATTGGCTCACGGATAATATAAAGGGGGGGGGGGGGGAGGCAGCAATATTTTTCTTGCCTCTGGGCAACTGGGACAAACTTACGCCACTGATTATTATTATTATTATTATTATTATTATTACAACATTAAAGATGACATTAATCATACCCAAGTTGATTTTGACTGCCTTATCTTTATTTGATGTGTAATTTAAGAGATGTTCAACTTTGCATCCATAACTTTAAACCTACTGTACCTTGTTGCTTACTGTGGCTTCCGAACAATTATTATTATCAACTTTGCATTCAGACAATTTTCAAGCCACAAATATTTAATACAAAACTCCCAACGAAAAAGCTAAAGACTCCGGAACAAACTCCCACTGAGCCTTGGGTACTTCCTCAATCTACAAATATTCATGAAACCTAGAGATTGTTACTCTGTTTTTGTATAGAAGTCTTCGACACAGAGCAAAGCATTTAATTTCCCTTGCTATATAGGATCTCTTATTAGAATAAGTAGGATGTGACCTGTTTATAGAACATCTAAATGAGTGTAATTCAAGTGTTACATTTAGCAAAAAAACTTGAGACTCTTTGAAAGGGACCGTCCTTCAAATTGTGAACTCAAATATTTTTGGTCTATAAACCCAACCTACCCACACACTGAAAATTCATACATTTTCACAATGGCATATAATTTGGTACCAGAATAAAATTTATTGGAAATACTCACTTATTTATGATCATTTTACTCTTCGTTACATAATTTGACTGGGTCATCTAAGATGACTGAGGACCTATTAGAGAGAACAGAAAACTACTTCCATACTGTATCACCAGTTTCGCAATGCTAAGTAAGTTCACACCAGGCACCTGGTAGCAAAATAGGCACAGCACACCTGAGAAGACAAAGGAGGAAGTAATGTGTCAGCAATCCTGCCAATTGCCATCCAGTTTTCCTCCAGCTCCCCAGTGTGTCTCTGGCCAGTCCGCTTCTCTCTTTCCAGCCAGCCCCCTCCTGTCTCACAGCCAGCACCCCCTTCTCACTTAAGAGCCAGCCCTTCTGTCTCATCAGCCAGCATAGGGATGACCATCAACCATTGATGTTTGTAAACCATTGATGGTTGACAGCCATTGTCAGATAAAAAATGATGATATGTAAATCATAAAATGAAAAAACAGTAAAATAAATAAAAAATAGAAATGGATTTCTCATATGAAAGAAAGTGCTTGTGTCTCTGCACACACTGCCTGAGGAAGCATTATGTTGCACTGCTAAATGCGTTGCAGAGACACAACCACCTTCTTTCATGTGAGAAAACCATTTCTATTTTTTATTTATTTAACTTTTTCATTTTTTTATTTATTTTTGTACTGTTATAAAGTAATATTTATTATTGGTACAGAATAATAAAAAAAAACTGATTTCCCATTATTTTATTCATTTATACGCTGCAAGTGGGACTAATACCCTAAATACAATCTGCTGTATGTCATAATGTCATTATATAGTATTAGTTTCTGAAAGTGAAGTAAAGAACACCCCAGACATATCCATTCCCTCTGCTTCCTGTTTGCCCCACCACCAGTGCATGCTGTGCTAACGATCACTGCTCATCAGTCAGCCCTGCAGCACCACCCACCCAGTGTCTGCAGACATTAGCAGCTGCTGGGGAAATGTAAAAAAAAAAACAGCCCATCACCTTCCCCAGAAGCTCCAGGTGCTGCAGAGAGTATTTGATGCTGGGAAACTGAAGTTGCGATGGTCGTGATGTATGTGACATCCAGCACTGGAGAAACACACACACTGCCAGTGTTAGATAGTTTGCCATCGATGGGGGAGAACCAGTGGTTTTCCACCATTGATGGTACGGGGCCCCTACCATTTTGTTTTGTTTTGTTTTTTAACTTAATGCTGGGACACAGAGCCTAGTTCCATGCCCCGACGAACCCGCAAAGCCCTCCCCCTACCCTGGTTCTGATTAGCCAGCAGCCCAGCATGTCATAGAGCAGGGATGACCATCGGTGAGTGAAACCATGAATGGTTTCTCTATGAATGATTATACAGTATACCATCTAGCCAACCCCCCCCCCCCCCCTTTTGTACTGTATATGCAAGCATAAAATGTATTCACCAAATTATGAGGATAACAAAGGTGGGTGAGTGTACCCTACTCACAATAGCAATGGTGATCTTCTGCTCATAATGGTTTCTTTAGTACACAATTTGGTTTAACCTGGACACTTATCTCTTTCTTATACCTCCAGTGACTCACTGAGTCACTGGGGCGTATAAGAAGATAAGTGATTAGTTTAGAATTTAACAAATATTATGCCAACTTTTTTGACATTCCTACACCAAGATATCATGCCATTAGCATCTAAATACTTAATGATTTTCTATTGAAAATTGACCTCCCCTTTCTTTACCGAAAATCAACAGTACTGCTTTTTGATGAAGCATTAAGTACAAGATATTGTGAAGGGCACCTGACCCTCAGCAGTCTACTGAAAGAAATCTGCAGATGATCATCCAGTCTTGTTTCAATGCAAATCTCCAAGGGAACCCTTTTCAGGATCTGGATAGTTGTTACCCAAAGAGATCGGCAAAAACTTCATGAGTGTGACGGTAACTGACCTAATTCATTCCTGAACAATGACATTAAGCTGTTTTATAAGATCTCTCTCAACACTATTGTTCTATTTTCTGTCTCTTCCTAAAACATTTTTTGTCTGGAATGGGAGGCCCCAAGGGCCAGATAATCAATTATCTAGATCAATTCTCCCGGTTGCCAAGTTTTGCTATTCACTGCTCATCTGATGCAAATTGCAGTTTTTTTTATTCCCCTTGATAATGTTATTGGATTGACATAGGAACCAAATATATAGCTCTTACTTCATTCTCCTCCTCCTGGGGACTTTCTGCACCTCATGAGCATTTTAAACTTAAATTGTTGTTTTCTGTTTTCTCTAGAGGTATCAAATATGATGTGCCATTTCATTTTGTCTGGCCCCGACCATTACCCAATCACCCACAGATGAGATACAAATTATAGAAATAACCAAGCACTAATAAAGAGTTATTCTGACAGCCTGCTACTTCAATGTGAGCAGTTACCAAACCTTTTCCTACAGGACATTTATCAAGTTTCTCTAACCAATAGTCTGGATTGGCATCAATTGCTCATCTCATGATTCTTTCTAATTTTACCCAGTTGGATGGCATTCTCAAAATTCCTCTCCTTAAAAAAAATTCTTGTCTTGTGATGCAATATGCCCCTTGCCCACCTTCCCTATTTGAGATGCAATGTTTATGAACCACTCTCGGGGGAGTTATGACCTCCATGAAATATGATATGCTCTTAGACTCTGCCTCTGACTTCAGTCATAGACATGAGCAAGAATAAGATGAGCAAGATTGAGCAAGAATAAGATGTGGATTTTGGCCCACCACCTGATGAGGACATATGGCAGGCGATTAGAATGAATGCATCATAGACCTCAATATCCAAGTTGATTACAACTATACCCTTGACAGTTTATGTAAAATGTCACCAACAAACTGTTGGAGGTAGAGTTATAATAGGAGGAAATTCCTCAAAATATGGTGGACCTACAGTAATCCATGCTTTATTTTGAGACTGGATCCATAAACTTTTTAAGCTCCATGATGGGACCCTTTATTACCAAGGGTCTGTGAATATGTAACTTCTCTTATCCTCCTCAAAATCTCTATAATCATACTGCAAAATAAGTCCTGCATATATTACCTGCAGCAAAATATTATATTGCACACTGAAAACAAGTGGATTCATCTGCTGTGAAAATCAGCATGCATGGGAGAAACTGACTATCATCTAGTCCTCACCTTATCTAGTCATCTTCGCTGAGACCTTAAGTCATTTGTAATCTACACTTTCCTGTGTCCGAGCCTTCTTCTCCACTTTTTGTTGCTCATTATCTGTGAACCCCTCCCCGCCTCCCCACACACACATGCAAACACACACTTGTTCTACCCCTTCCCTCCCCACTGCTGCTTTGAACTAGAGATGAGCGCCTGAAATTTTTCGGGTTTTGTGTTTTGGTTTTGGGTTCGGTTCCGCGGCCGTGTTTTGGGTTCGAACGCGTTTTGGCAAAACCTCACCGAATTTTTTTTGTCGGATTCGGGTGTGTTTTGGATTCGGGTGTTTTTTTCAAAAAACACTAAAAAACAGCTTAAATCATAGAATTTGGGGGTCATTTTGATCCCAAAGTATTATTAACCTCAAAAACCATAATTTACACTCATTTTCAGTCTATTCTGAATACCTCACACCTCACAATATTATTTTTAGTCCTAAAATTTGCACCGAGGTCGCTGTGTGAGTAAGATAAGCGACCCTAGTGGCCGACACAAACACCGGGCCCATCTAGGAGTGGCACTGCAGTGTCACGCAGGATGTCCCTTCCAAAAAACCCTCCCCAAACAGCACATGACGCAAAGAAAAAAAGAGGCGCAATGAGGTAGCTGTGTGAGTAAGATTAGCGACCCTAGTGGCCGACACAAACACCGGGCCCATCTAGGAGTGGCACTGCAGTGTCACGCAGGATGTCCCTTCCAAAAAACCCTCCCCAAACAGCACATGACGCAAAGAAAAAAAGAGGCGCAATGAGGTAGCTGTGTGAGTAAGATTAGCGACCCTAGTGGCTGACACAAACACCGGGCCCATCTAGGAGTGGCACTGCAGTGTCACGCAGGATGTCCCTTCCAAAAAACCCTCCCCAAACAGCACATGACGCAAAGAAAAAAAGAGGCGCAATGAGGTAGCTGACTGTGTGAGTAAGATTAGCGACCCTAGTGGCCGACACAAACACCGGGCCCATCTAGGAGTGGCACTGCAGTGTCACGCAGGATGTCCCTTCCAAAAAACCCTCCCCAATCAGCACATGATGCAAAGAAAAAGAAAAGAAAAAAGAGGTGCAAGATGGAATTGTCCTTGGGCCCTCCCACCCACCCTTATGTTGTATAAACAAAACAGGACATGCACACTTTAACCAACCCATCATTTCAGTGACAGGGTCTGCCACACGACTGTGACTGATATGACGGGTTGGTTTGGACCCCCCCCAAAAAAGAAGCAATTAATCTCTCCTTGCACAAACTGGCTCTACAGAGGCAAGATGTCCACCTCATCTTCACCCTCCGATATATCACCGTGTACATCCCCCTCCTCACAGATTATCAATTCGTCCCCACTGGAATCCACCATCTCAGCTCCCTGTGTACTTTGTGGAGGCAATTGCTGCTGGTCAATGTCTCCGCGGAGGAATTGATTATAATTCATTTTAATGAACATCATCTTCTCCACATTTTCTGGATGTAACCTCGTACGCCGATTGCTGACAAGGTGAGCGGCGGCACTAAACACTCTTTCGGAGTACACACTTGTGGGAGGGCAACTTAGGTAGAATAAAGCCAGTTTGTGCAAGGGCCTCCAAATTGCCTCTTTTTCCTGCCAGTATAAGTACGGACTGTGTGACGTGCCTACTTGGATGCGGTCACTCATATAATCCTCCACCATTCTATCAATGTTGAGAGAATCATATGCAGTGACAGTAGACGACATGTCCGTAATCGTTGTCAGGTCCTTCAGTCCGGACCAGATGTCAGCATCAGCAGTCGCTCCAGACTGCCCTGCATCACCGCCAGCGGGTGGGCTCGGAATTCTGAGCCTTTTCCTCGCACCCCCAGTTGCGGGAGAATGTGAAGGAGGAGATGTTGACAGGTCGCGTTCCGCTTGACTTGACAATTTTGTCACCAGCAGGTCTTTCAACCCCAGCAGACCTGTGTCTGCCGGAAAGAGAGATCCAAGGTAGGCTTTAAATCTAGGATCGAGCACGGTGGCCAAAATGTAGTGCTCTGATTTCAACAGATTGACCACCCGTGAATCCTTGTTAAGCGAATTAAGGGCTGCATCCACAAGTCCCACATGCCTAGCGGAATCGCTCCCTTTTAGCTCCTTCTTCAATGCCTCCAGCTTCTTCTGCAAAAGCCTGATGAGGGGAATGACCTGACTCAGGCTGGCAGTGTCTGAACTGACTTCACGTGTGGCAAGTTCAAAGGGCATCAGAACCTTGCACAACGTTGAAATCATTCTCCACTGCACTTGAGACAGGTGCATTCCACCTACTATATCGTGCTCAATTGTATAGGCTTGAATGGCCTTTTGCTGCTCCTCCAACCTCTGAAGCATATAGAGGGTTGAATTCCACCTCGTTACCACTTCTTGCTTCAGATGATGGCAGGGCAGGTTCAGTAGTTTTTGGTGGTGCTCCAGTTTTCTGTACGTGGTGCCTGTACGCCGAAAGTGTCCCGCAATTCTTCTGGCCACCGACAGCATCTCTTGCACGCCCCTGTCGTTTTTTAAAAAATTCTGCACCACCAAATTCAAGGTATGTGCAAAACATGGGACGTGCTGGAATTGGCCCAGATTTAATGCACACACAATATTGCTGGCGTTGTCCGATGCCACAAATCCACAGGAGAGTCCAATTGGGGTAAGCCATTCCGCGATGATCTTCCTCAGTTGCCGTAAGAGGTTTTCAGCTGTGTGCGTATTCTGGAAAGCGGTGATACAAAGCGTAGCCTGCCTAGGAAAGAGTTGGCGTTTGCGAGATGCTGCTACTGGTGCCGCCGCTGCTGTTCTTGCGGCGGGAGTCCATACATCTACCCAGTGGGCTGTCACAGTCATATAGTCCTGACCCTGCCCTGCTCCACTTGTCCACATGTCCGTGGTTAAGTGGACATTGGGTACAGCTGCATTTTTTAGGACACTGGTGACTCTTTTTCTGAGGTCTGTGTACATTTTCGGTATCGCCTGCCTAGAGAAATGGAACCTAGATGGTATTTGGTACCGGGGACACAGTACCTCCAACAAGTCTCTAGTTGGCTCTGCTGTAATGATGGATACCGGAACCACGTTTCTCACCACCCAGGATGCCAAGGCCTCAGTTATCCGCTTTGCAGTAGGATGACTGCTGTGATATTTCATCTTCCTCGCAAAGGACTGTTGAACAGTCAATTGCTTACTGGAAGTAGTACAAGTGGGCTTACGACTTCCCCTCTGGGATGACCATCGACTCCCAGCGGCAACAACAGCAGCGCCAGCAGCAGTAGGCGTTACACGCAAGGATGCATCGGAGGAATCCCAGGCAGGAGAGGACTCGTCAGAATTGCCAGTGACATGGCCTGCAGGACTATTGGCATTCCTGGGGAAGGAGGAAATTGACACTGAGGGAGTTGGTGGGGTGGTTTGCGTGAGCTTGGTTACAAGAGGAAGGGATTTACTGGTCAGTGGACTGCTTCCGCTGTCACCCAAAGTTTTTGAACTTGTCACTGACTTATTATGAATGCGCTGCAGGTGACGTATAAGGGAGGATGTTTCGAGGTGGTTAACGTCCTTACCCCTACTTATTACAGCTTGACAAAGGGAACACACGGCTTGACACCTGTTGTCCGCATTTCTGGTGAAATACCTCCACACCGAAGAGCTGATTTTTTTGGTATTTTCACCTGGCATGTCAACGGCCATATTCCTCCCACGGACAACAGGTGTCTCCCCGGGTGCCTGACTTAAACAAACCACCTCACCATCAGAATCCTCCTGGTCAATTTCCTCCCCAGCGCCAGCAACACCCATATCCTCCTCATCCTGGTGTACTTCAACACTGACATCTTCAATCTGACTATCAGGAACTGGACTGCGGGTGCTCCTTCCAGCACTTGCAGGGGGCGTGCAAATGGTGGAAGGCGCATGCTCTTCACGTCCAGTGTTGGGAAGGTCAGGCATCGCAACCGACACAATTGGACTCTCCTTGTGGATTTGGGATTTCAAAGAACGCACAGTTCTTTGCGGTGCTTTTGCCAGCTTGAGTCTTTTCAGTTTTCTAGCGAGAGGCTGAGTGCTTCCATCCTCATGTGAAGCTGAACCACTAGCCATGAACATAGGCCAGGGCCTCAGCCGTTCCTTGCCACTCCGTGTGGTAAATGGCATATTGGCAAGTTTACGCTTCTCCTCCGACAATTTTATTTTAGGTTTTGGAGTCCTTTTTTTACTGATATTTGGTGTTTTGGTTTTGACATGCTCTGTACTATGCCATTGGGCATCGGCCTTGGCAGACGACGTTGCTGGCATTTCATCGTCTCGGCCATGACTAGTGGCAGCAGCTTCAGCACGAGGTGGAAGTGGATCTTGATCTTTCCCTAATTTTGGAACCTCAACATTTTTGTTCTCCATATTTTAATAGGCACAACTAAAAGGCACCTCAGGTATACAATGGAGATGGATGGATTGGATACTAGTATACAATTATGGACGGGCTGCCGAGTGCCGACACAGAGGTAGCCACAGCCGTGAACTACCGCACTGTACTGTGTCTGCTGCTAATATATAGACTGGTTGATAAAGAGATAGTATACTCGTAACTAGTATGTATGTATAAAGAAAGAAAAAAAAACCACGGTTAGGTGGTATATACAATTATGGACGGGCTGCCGAGTGCCGACACAGAGGTAGCCACAGCCGTGAACTACCGCACTGTACTGTGTCTGCTGCTAATATATAGACTGGTTGATAAAGAGATAGTATACTCGTAACTAGTATGTATGTATAAAGAAAGAAAAAAAAACCACGGTTAGGTGGTATTTACAATTATGGACGGGCTGCCGAGTGCCGACACAGAGGTAGCCACAGCCGTGAACTACCGCACTGTACTGTGTCTGCTGCTAATATATAGACTGGTTGATAAAGAGATAGTATACTCGTAACTAGTATGTATGTATAAAGAAAGAAAAAAAAAACACGGTTAGGTGGTATATACAATTATGGACGGGCTGCCGAGTGCCGACACAGAGGTAGCCACAGCCGTGAACTACCGCACTGTACTGTGTCTGCTGCTAATATATAGACTGGTTGATAAAGAGATAGTATACTCGTAACTAGTATGTATGTATAAAGAAAGAAAAAAAAACCACGGTTAGGTGGTATATACAATTATGGACGGGCTGCCGAGTGCCGACACAGAGGTAGCCACAGCCGTGAACTACCGCACTGTACTGTGTCTGCTGCTAATATATAGACTGGTTGATAAAGAGATAGTATACTCGTAACTAGTATGTATGTATAAAGAAAGAAAAAAAAACCACGGTTAGGTGGTATATACAATTATGGACGGGCTGCCGAGTGCCGACACAGAGGTAGCCACAGCCGTGAACTACCGCACTGTACTGTGTCTGCTGCTAATATATAGACTGGTTGATAAAGAGATAGTATACTCGTAACTAGTATGTATGTATAAAGAAAGAAAAAAAAACCACGGTTAGGTGGTATATACAATTATGGACGGGCTGCCGAGTGCCGACACAGAGGTAGCCACAGCCGTGAACTACCGCACTGTACTGTGTCTGCTGCTAATATAGACTGGTTGATAAAGAGATAGTATACTACTAATATTATATATACTGGTGGTCAGGTCACTGGTCACTAGTCACACTGGCAGTGGCACTCCTGCAGCAAAAGTGTGCACTGTTTTAATATAATATTATGTACTCCTGGCTCCTGCTATAACCTATAACTGGCACTGCAGTAGTGCTCCCCAGTCTCCCCCACAATTATAAGCTGTGTGAGCTGAGCAATCAGACAGATATATAATATATATTATATAGATGATGCAGCACACTGGCCTGAGCCTGAGCAGTGCACACAGATATGGTATGTGACTGACTGAGTCACTGTGTGTATCGCTTTTTTCAGGCAGAGAACGGATATATTAAATAAACTGCACTGTGTGTCTTGTGGTCACTCACTATATAATATATTATGTACTCCTGGCTCCTGCTATAACCTATAACTGGCACTGCAGTAGTGCTCCCCAGTCTCCCCCACAATTATAAGCTGTGTGAGCTGAGCAGTCAGACAGATATATATAATATTATATATAGATAATAGATGATGCAGCACACTGGCCTGAGCCTGAGCAGTGCACACAGATATGGTATGTGACTGAGTCACTGTGTGCTGTGTATCGCTTTTTTCAGGCAGAGAACGGATTATAAATAAAACTGGTGGTCACTATCAGCAAAACTCTGCACTGTACTGAGTACTCCTAATGCTCCCCAAAATTAGTAAATCAAGTGTCTCTCTAATCTATTCTAAACGGAGAGGACGCCAGCCACGTCCTCTCCCTATCAATCTCAATGCACGTGTGAAAATGGCGGCGACGCGCGGCTCCTTATATAGAATCCGAGTCTCGCGATAGAATCCGAGCCTCGCGAGAATCCGACAGCGTCATGATGACGTTCGGGCGCGCTCGGGTTAACCGAGCAAGGCGGGAAGATCCGAGTCGCTCGGACCCGTGAAAAAAAACATGAAGTTCTGGCGGGTTCGGATTCAGAGAAACCGAACCCGCTCATCTCTACTTTGAACAAATATTTGGACCTTTTACATTGTTCCACTTCCAGTTATTGTATATGCATTATTTCCAATTATATCAAGAAAACTCCCCAATTATTATTTTAGCCATCAAAAATGACTTGATCTCACAGAATAAACTTCTAATCTCAATATAGGGAATGTTAATTTGATTAAAATTAATATTGCAAAGACTGATAAGAGTTGTACTTAAGTGTATTCTTTTTCAATAAAAATACATATTTCCGTGTGGAAATGTGCACAAAAAAATCCTTACCATTGCATTTGTACATTCTGTAGATTCAGTTGCATTTTGCACTTACTACTCCATATGGTTAGAGATTGGAATAGGGGATAGATGGTGCATGCAAGCATTGGTCAACTATAATATTAAAAACATTATCAGGCAAAATGCGGCACCAGTACAAAATACGAATTGATGATCACAATTGACAGCCACGTCTAACTGGCCGAGTGTATCCCACTGAAACTACTACTATAAGTAGTGGGGCTGATGCAATCTGTTTGTATTATGTATGTGCTGTAATTGCTATTTACAGTTGGTCTATGGCAATTTTCCATATTATTTTTCAAAGGTGTTTGTATTTATTTTACCTTAATTATTTTTATTATCCATTTGTGAATAGTATTTTGCATGGTAAATGCATACTGTATTATGTACTTATAAGTCTTTTACTCTATTTTACAATATATTTAATTTCTACTTCAAATGTTATTGTATCTCATATTTGCATCTTAGAATTATTTAGTATTATCATATTGTTTTATGTGTAGATGTACAAATCATTGTTCTATGCAACTTTCATTGATGGAATATTCCTGTTGCAAAAATGTGCAAGTTTAGCACTAGAGAGGGCTACGAGGTGTAAGTATTCTGGTACAGCACTAGAGAGGGCTGCGAGGTGTAAGTATTCTGGTACAGCACTAGAGAGGGCTGTGAGGGGTAAGAATTCTGGTACAGCACTAAAGAGGGCTGCGAGGGGTAGGAATTCTGGTACAGCACTTGAGAGGGCTGCAAGGGGTAAGAATTCTGGTACAGCACTAGAGAGGGCTGCGAGGGGTAAGAATTCTGGTACAGCACTAGAGAGGTCTGCGAGGGGTAAGAATTCTGGTACAGCACTAGAGAGGTCTGCGAGGGGTAAGAATTCTGGTACAGCACTAGAGAGGGCTGTGAGGGGTAAGAATTCTGGTACAGCACTAAAGAGGGCTGCAAGGGGTAAGAATTCTGGTACAGCACTAGAGAGGGCTGCGAGGGGTAAGAATTCTGGTACAGCACTAGAGAGGGATGCGAGGGGTAAGAATTCTGGTACAGCACTAGAGAGGGCTGTGAGGGGTAAGAATTCTGGTACAGCACTAAAGAGGGCTGCAAGGGGTAAGAATTCTGGTACAGCACTAAAGAGGAAAGCGAGGGGTAAGAATTCTGGTACAGCACTAAAGAGGAAAGCGAGGGGTAAGAATTCTGGTACAGCACTAGAGAGGGCTGCGAGGGGTAAGAATTCTGGTACAGCACTAGAGAGGGCTGCTAGTGGTAAGAATTCTGGTACAGCACTAAAGAGGAAAGCGAGGGGTAAGAATTCTGGTACAGCACTAAAGAGGAAAGCGAGGGGTAAGAATTCTGGTACAGCACTAGAGAGGGCTGCAAGGGGTAAGTATTCTGGTACAGCACTAAAGAGGAAAGCGAGGGGTAAGAATTCTGGTACAGCACTAAAGAGGAAAGCGAGGGGTAAGAATTCAGGTACAGCACTAGAGAGGCCTGCGAGGGGTAAGAATTCTGGTACAGCACTAGAGAGGGCTGCGAGGGGTAAGAATTCTGGTACAGCACTAGAGAGGGCTGCGAGGGGTAAGAATTCTGGTACAGCACTAGAGAGGGCTACGAGGGGTAAGAATTCAGGTACAGCACTAGAGAGGGCTGTGAGGAGGAAGAATTCTGGTACAGCACTAAAGAGGAAAGCGAGGGGTAAGAATTCTGGTACAGCACTAAAGAGGAAAGCGAGGGGTAAGAATTCAGGTACAGCACTAGAGAGGCCTGCGAGGGGTAAGAATTCTGGTACAGCACTAGAGAGGGCTGCGAGGGGTAAGAATTCTGGTACAGCACTAGAGAGGGCTGCGAGGGGTAAGAATTCTGGTACAGCACTAGAGAGGGCTACGAGGGGTAAGAATTCTGGTACAGCACTAGAGAGGGCTGTGAGGAGGAAGAATTCTGGTATAGTACTAGAGAGGGCTGCGAGGGGTAAGAATTCTGGTACTGCACTAGAGAGGACTGAGAGGGGTAAGAATTCTGGTACAGCACTAGAAAGGGCTGCGAGGGGTAAGAATTCTGGTACAGCACTAGAGAGGGTTGCGAGGGGTAAGAATTCTGGTACAGCACTAGAGAGGGCTGCGAGGGGTAAGAATTCTGGTACAGCACTAGAGAGGGCTGCGAGGGGTAAGAATTCTGGTACAGCACTAGAGAGGGCAGCGAGGTGTAAGAATTCTGGTACAGCACTAGAGAGGGCTGCGAGGGGTAAGAATTCTGGTACAGCACTAGAGAGGTCTGCGAGGGGTAAGAATTCTGGTACAGCACAGGAAAGAGGGCTGGGAGGAGTAAGAATTCTGGTACAGCACTAGAGAGGGCTGCGAGGGGTAAGAATTCTGGTACAGCACTAGAGAGGGCTGCGAGGTGTAAGAATTCTGGTACAGCACTAGAGAGGGTTGCGAGGGGTAAGAATTCTGGTACAGCAATAGAGAGGGCTGCGAGGTGTAAGAATTCTGGTACAGCACTAGAGAGGGCTGCGAGGTGTAAGAATTCTGGTACAGCACTAGAGAGGGCTGCGAGGGGTAAGAATTCTGGTACAGCACTAGAGAGGGCTGCGAGGGGTTAGAATTCTGGTACAGCATTAGAGAGGTCTGCGAGGGGTAAGAATTCTGGTACAGCACTAGAGAGGTCTGTGAGGGGTAAGAATTCTGGTACAGCACTAGAGAGGTCTGCGAGGGGTAAGAATCCTGGTACAGCACTAGAGAGGGCTGTGAGGAGTAAGAATTCTGGTACAGCACTAGAGAGGGATGCGGGGTAAGAATTCTGGTACAGCACTAGAGAGGGCTGCGAGGGGTAAGAATTCTGGTATAGCACTAGAGAGGGCTGCGAGGGGTAAGAATTCTGGTACTGCACTAGAGAGGACTGAGAGGGGTAAAAATTCTGGTACAGCAATAGAGAGGGCTGCGAGGGGTAAGAATTCTGGTACAGCACTAGAGAGGGTTGCGAGGGGTAAGAATTCTGGTACAGCACTAGAGAGGGCTGCGAGGGGTAAGAATTCTGGTACAGCACTAGAGAGGGCTGCGAGGGGTAAGAATTCTGGTACTGCACTAGAGACGGCTGCGAGGTGTAAGAATTCTGGTACAGCACTAGAGAGGGCTGCGAGGGGTAAGAATTCTGGTACAGCACTAGAGAGGTCTGCGAGGGGTAAGAATTCTGGTACAGCACAGGAAAGAGGGCTGGGAGGAGTAAGAATTCTGGTACAGCACTAGAGAGGGCTGCGAGGGGTAAGAATTCTGGTACAGCACTAGAGAGGGCTGCGAGGTGTAAGAATTCTGGTACAGCACTATAGAGGGTTGCGAGGGGTAAGAATTCTGGTACAGCACTAGAGAGGGCTGCGAGGTGTAAGAATTCTGGTACAGCACTAGAGAGGGCTGCGAGGGGTAAGAATTCTGGTACAGCACTAGAGAGGGCTGCGAGGGGTTAGAATTCTGGTACAGCACTAGAGAGGTCTGCGAGGGGTAAGAATACTGGTACAGCACTAGAGAGGTCTGCGAGGGGTAAGAATTCTGGTACAGCACTAGAGAGTACTGAGAGGGGTAAGAATTCTGGTACAGCACTAGAGAGGTCTGCGAGTGGTAAGAATTCTGGTACAGCACTAGAGAGGATTGAGAGGGGTAAGAATTCTGGTACAGCACTAGAGAGGATTGAGAGGGGTAAGAATTCTGGTACAGCACTAGAGAGGTCTGCGAGGGGTAAGAATTCTGGTACAGCACTAGGGAGGACTGAGAAGGGTAAGAATTCTTGTACAGCACTAGAGAGGTCTGCGAGGGGTAAGAATTCTGGTACAGCACTAGAGAGGATTGAGAGGGGTAAGAATTCTGGTACAGCACTAGAGAGGGCTGCGAGGGGTAAGAATTCTGGTACAGCACTAGAGAGGGCTGCGAGGGGTAAGAATTCTGGTACAGCACTAGAGAGGGCTGCGAGGGGTAAGAATTCTGGTACAGCACTAGAGAGGGCTGCGAGGGGTAAGAATTCTAGTACAGCACTAGAGAGGGCTGCGAGGGGTAAGAATTCTGGTACAGCACTAGAGAGGGCTGCGAGGGTTAGTATTCAGGTACAGCACTAGAGAGGGCTGCGAGGTGTAAGAATTCCGGTACAGCACTAGAGAGGGCTGCGAGGGGTAAGAATTCTGGTACAGCATTAGAGAGGTCTGCGAGGGGTAAGAATTCTGGTACAGCACAGGAGAGAGGGCTGCGAGGAGTAAGAATTCTGGTACAGCACTAGAGAGGGCTGCGAGGGGTAAGAATTCTGGTACAGCACTAGAGAGGGCTGCGAGGTGTAAGAATTCTGGTACAGCACTAGAGAGGGTTGCGAGGGGTAAGAATTCTGGTACAGCACTAGAGAGGGCTGCGAGGTGTAAGAATTCTGGTACAGCACTAGAGAGGGTTGCGAGGGGTAAGAATTCTGGTACAGCACTAGAGAGGGCTGCGAGGAGTAAGAATTCTGGTACAGCACTAAAGAGGGCTGCGAGGGGTAAGAATTCTGGTACAGCACTAGAGAGGGCTGCGAGGGGTAAGAATTCTGGTACATCACTAGAGAGGGCTGCGAGGTGTAAGAATTCTGGTACAGCACTAGAGAGGGCTGCGAGGTGTAAGAATTCTGGTACAGCACTAGAGAGGGCTGCGAGGGGTAAGAATTCTGGTACAGCACTAGAGAGGGCTGTGAGGGGTAAGAATTCTGGTACAGCACTAGAGAGGGCTGCGAGGTGTAAGAATTCTGGTACAGCACTAGAGAGGGCTGCGAAGGGTAAGAATTCTGGTACAGCACTAGAGAGGTCTGCGAGGGGTAAGAATTCTGGTACAGCACAGGAAAGAGGGCTGGGAGGAGTAAGAATTCTGGTACAGCACTAGAGAGGGCTGCGAGGGGTAAGAATTCTGGTACAGAACTAGAGAGGGCTGCGAGGTGTAAGAATTCTGGTACAGCACTAGAGAGGGTTGCGAGGGGTAAGAATTCTGGTACAGCACTAGAGAGGGCTGCGAGGTGTAAGAATTCTGGTACAGCACTAGAGAGGGCTGCGAGGTGTAAGAATTCTGGTACAGCACTAGAGAGGGCTGCGAGGTGTAAGAATTCTGGTACAGCACTAGAGAGGGCTGCGAGGGGTTAGAATTCTGGTACAGCACTAGAGAGGTCTGCGAGGGGTAAGAATTCTGGTACAGCACTAGAGAGGTCTGTGAGGGGTAAGAATTCTGGTACAGCACTAAAGAGGTCTGCGAGGGGTAAGAATTCTGGTACAGCACTAGAGAGGGCTGTGAGGAGTAAGAATTCTGGTACAGCACTAGAGAGGGCTGCGGGGTAAGAATTCTGGTACAGCACTAGAGAGGACTGCGAGGGGTAAGAATTCTGGTATAGCACTAGAGAGGGCTGCGAGGGGTAAGAATTCTGGTACTGCACTAGAGAGGACTGAGAGGGGTAAGAATTCAGGTACAGCACTAGAGAGGGCTGCGAGGGGTAAGAATTCTGGTACAGCACTAGAGAGGGTTGCGAGGGGTAAGAATTCTGGTACAGCACTAGAGAGGGCTGCGAGGGGTAAGAATTCTGGTACAGCACTAGAGAGGGCTGCGAAAGGGTAAGAATTCTGGTACAGCACTAGAGAGGGCTGCGAGGTGTAAGAATTCTGGTACAGCACTAGAGAGGGCTGCGATGGGTAAGAATTCTGGTACAGCACTAGAGAGGTCTGCGAGGGGTAAAAATTCTGGTACAGCACAGGAAAGAGGGCTGGGAGGAGTAAGAATTCTGGTACAGCACTAGAGAGGGCTGCGAGGGGTAAGAATTCTGGTACAGCACTAGAGAGGGCTGCGAGGTGTAAGAATTCTGGTACAGCACTAGAGAGGGTTGCGAGGGGTAAGAATTCTGGTACAGCACTAGAGAGGGCTGCGAGGTGTAAGAAGTCTGGTACAGCACTAGAGAGGGCTGCGAGGTGTAATAATTCTGGTACATCACTAGAGAGGGCTGCGAAGGGTAAGAATTCTGGTACAGCACTAGAGAGGGCTGTGAGGGGTTAGAATTCTGGTACAGCACTAGAGAGGTCTGCGAGGGGTAAGAATTCTGGTACAGCACTAGAGAGGTCTGTGAGGGGTAAGAATTCAGGTACAGCACTAGAGAGGTCTGCGAGGGGTAAGAATTCTGGTACAGCACTAGAGAGGACTGAGAGGGGTAAGAATTCTGGTACAGCACTAGAGAGGTCTGCGAGGGGTAAGAATTCTGGTACAGCACTAGAGAGGATTGAGAGGGGTAAGAATTCTGGTACAGCACTAGAGAGGATTGAGAGGGGTTAAAATTCTGGTACAGCACTAGAGAGGTCTGCGAGGGGTAAGAATTCTGGTACAGCACTAGGGAGGACTGAGAGGGGTAAGAATTCTGGTACAGCACTAGAGAGGTCTGCGAGGGGTAAGAATTCTGGTACAGCACTAGAGAGGATTGAGAGGGGTAAGAATTCTGGTACATCACTAGAGAGGGCTGCGAGGGGTAAGAATTCTGGTACAGCACTAGAGAGGGCTGCGAGGGGTAAGAATTCTGGTACAGCACTAGAGAGGGCTGCGATGGGTAAGAATTCTGGTACAGCACTAGAGAGGGCTGCGAGGGGTAAGAATTCTGGTACAGCACTAGAGAGGGCTGCGAGGGGTAAGAATTCTGGTACAGCACTAGAGAGGGCTGCGAGGGGTAAGAATTCTGGTACAGCACTAGAGAGGGCTGCGAGGTGTAAGAATTCTGGTACAGCACTAGAGAGGGCTGCGAGGGGTAAGAATTCTGGTACAGCATTAGAGAGGGCTGTGAGGGGTAAGAATTCTGGTACAGCACTAAAGAGGGCTGCAAGGGGTAAGAATTCTGGTACAGCACTAAAGAGGAAAGCGAGGGGTAAGAATTCTGGTACAGCACTAAAGAGGAAAGCGAGGGGTAAGAATTCTGGTACAGCACTAGAGAGGGCTGCGAGGGGTAAGAATTCTGGTACAGCACTAGAGAGGGCTGCAAGTGGTAAGAATTCTGGTACAGCACTAAAGAGGAAAGCGAGGGGTAAGAATTCTGGTACAGCACTAAAGAGGAAAGCGAGGGGTAAGAATTCTGGTACAGCACTAAAGAGGAAAGCGAGGGGTAAGAATTCTGGTACAGCACTAGAGAGGGCTGCGAGGGGTAAGAATTCTGGTATAGCACTAGAGAGGGCTGCGAGGGGTAAGAATTCTGGTACTGCACTAGAGAGGACTGAGAGGGGTAAGAATTCTGGTACAGCACTAGAGAGGGCTGCGAGGGGTAAGAATTCTGGTACAGCACTAGAGAGGGTTGCGAGGGGTAAGAATTCTGGTACAGCACTAGAGAGGGCTGCGAGGGGTAAGAATTCTGGTACAGCACTAGAGAGGGCTGCGAGGGGTAAGAATTCTGGTACAGCACTAGAGAGGGCAGCGAGGTGTAAGAATTCTGGTACAGCACTAGAGAGGGCTGCGAGGGGTAAGAATTCTGGTACAGCACTAGAGAGGTCTGCGAGGGGTAAGAATTCTGGTACAGCACAGGAAAGAGGGCTGGGAGGAGTAAGAATTCTGGTACAGCACTAGAGAGGGCTGCGAGGGGTAAGAATTCTGGTACAGCACTAGAGAGGGCTGCGAGGTGTAAGAATTCTGGTACAGCACTAGAGAGGGTTGCGAGGGGTAAGAATTCTGGTACAGCAATAGAGAGGGCTGCGAGGTGTAAGAATTCTGGTACAGCACTAGAGAGGGCTGCGAGGTGTAAGAATTCTGGTACAGCACTAGAGAGGGCTGCGAGGGGTAAGAATTCTGGTACAGCACTAGAGAGGGCTGCGAGGGGTTAGAATTCTGGTACAGCACTAGAGAGGTCTGCGAGGGGTAAGAATTCTGGTACAGCACTAGAGAGGTCTGTGAAGGGTAAGAATTCTGGTACAGCACTAGAAAGGTCTGCGAGGGGTAAGAATCCTGGTACAGCACTAGAGAGGGCTGTGAGGAGTAAGAATTCTGGTACAGCACTAGAGAGGGATGCGGGGTAAGAATTCTGGTACAGCACTAGAGAGGGCTGCGAGGGGTAAGAATTCTGGTATAGCACTAGAGAGGGCTGCGAGGGGTAAGAATTCTGGTACTGCACTAGAGAGGACTGAGAGGGGTAAGAATTCTGGTACAGCAATAGAGAGGGCTGCGAGGGGTAAGAATTCTGGTACAGCACTAGAGAGGGTTGCGAGGGGTAAGAATTCTGGTACAACACTAGAGAGGGCTGCGAGGGGTAAGAATTCTGGTACAGCACTAGAGAGGGCTGCGAGGGGTAAGAATTCTGGTACAGCACAGGAAAGAGGGCTGGGAGGAGTAAGAATTCTGGTACAGCACTAGAGAGGGCTGCGAGGGGTAAGAATTCTGGTACAGCACTAGAGAGGGCTGCGAGGGGTAAGAATTCTGGTACAGCACTAGAGAGGGCTACGAGGGGTAAGAATTCTGGTACAGCACTAGAGAGGGCTGTGAGGAGGAAGAATTCTGGTATAGCACTAGAGAGGGCTGCGAGGGGTAAGAATTCTGGTACTGCACTAGAGAGGACTGAGAGGGGTAAGAATTCTGGTACAGCACTAGAGAGGGCTGCGAGGGGTAAGAATTCTGGTACTGCACTAGAGAGGACTGAGAGGGGTAAGAATTCTGGTACAGCACTAGAGAGGGCTGCGAGGGGTAAGAATTCTGGTACAGCACTAGAGAGGGCTGCGAGGGGTAAGAATTCTGGTACAGCACTAGAGAGGATTGAGAGGGGTAAGAATTCTGGTACAGCACTAGAGAGGATTGAGAGGGGTTAAAATTCTGGTACAGCACTAGAGAGGTCTGCGAGGGGTAAGAATTCTGGTACAGCACTAGGGAGGACTGAGAGGGGTAAGAATTCTGGTACAGCACTAGAGAGGTCTGCGAGGGGTAAGAATTCTGGTACAGCACTAGAGAGGATTGAGAGGGGTAAGAATTCTGGTACATCACTAGAGAGGGCTGCGAGGGGTAAGAATTCTGGTACAGCACTAGAGAGGGCTGCGAGGGGTAAGAATTCTGGTACAGCACTAGAGAGGGCTGCGATGGGTAAGAATTCTGGTACAGCACTAGAGAGGGCT
Source organism: Pseudophryne corroboree (assembly GCF_028390025.1). Classification (NCBI taxonomy): domain Eukaryota; kingdom Metazoa; phylum Chordata; class Amphibia; order Anura; family Myobatrachidae; genus Pseudophryne; species Pseudophryne corroboree. The sequence continues at coordinate 290,631,949 of NC_086444.1, read as the reverse complement.
GCGAGGGGTAAGAATTCTGGTACAGCACTAGAGAGGGCTGCGAGGGGTAAGAATTCTGGTACAGCACTAGAGAGGGCTGCGAGGGGTAAGAATTCTGGTACAGCACTAGAGAGGGCTGCGAGGTGTAAGAATTCTGGTACAGCACTAGAGAGGGCTGCGAGGGGTAAGAATTCTGGTACAGCATTAGAGAGGGCTGTGAGGGGTAAGAATTCTGGTACAGCACTAAAGAGGGCTGCAAGGGGTAAGAATTCTGGTACAGCACTAAAGAGGAAAGTGAGGGGTAAGAATTCTGGTACAGCACTAAAGAGGAAAGCGAGGGGTAAGAATTCTGGTACAGCACTAGAGAGGGCTGCGAGGGGTAAGAATTCTGGTACAGCACTAGAGAGGGCTGCAAGTGGTAAGAATTCTGGTACAGCACTAAAGAGGAAAGCGAGGGGTAAGAATTCTGGTACAGCACTAAAGAGGAAAGCGAGGGGTAAGAATTCTGGTACAGCACTAAAGAGGAAAGCGAGGGGTAAGAATTCTGGTACAGCACTAGAGAGGGCTGCGAGGGGTAAGAATTCTGGTATAGCACTAGAGAGGGCTGCGAGGGGTAAGAATTCTGGTACTGCACTAGAGAGGACTGAGAGGGGTAAGAATTCTGGTACAGCACTAGAGAGGGCTGCGAGGGGTAAGAATTCTGGTACAGCACTAGAGAGGGTTGCGAGGGGTAAGAATTCTGGTACAGCACTAGAGAGGGCTGCGAGGGGTAAGAATTCTGGTACAGCACTAGAGAGGGCTGCGAGGGGTAAGAATTCTGGTACAGCACTAGAGAGGGCAGCGAGGTGTAAGAATTCTGGTACAGCACTAGAGAGGGCTGCGAGGGGTAAGAATTCTGGTACAGCACTAGAGAGGTCTGCGAGGGGTAAGAATTCTGGTACAGCACAGGAAAGAGGGCTGGGAGGAGTAAGAATTCTGGTACAGCACTAGAGAGGGCTGCGAGGGGTAAGAATTCTGGTACAGCACTAGAGAGGGCTGCGAGGTGTAAGAATTCTGGTACAGCACTAGAGAGGGTTGCGAGGGGTAAGAATTCTGGTACAGCAATAGAGAGGGCTGCGAGGTGTAAGAATTCTGGTACAGCACTAGAGAGGGCTGCGAGGTGTAAGAATTCTGGTACAGCACTAGAGAGGGCTGCGAGGGGTAAGAATTCTGGTACAGCACTAGAGAGGGCTGCGAGGGGTTAGAATTCTGGTACAGCACTAGAGAGGTCTGCGAGGGGTAAGAATTCTGGTACAGCACTAGAGAGGTCTGTGAAGGGTAAGAATTCTGGTACAGCACTAGAAAGGTCTGCGAGGGGTAAGAATCCTGGTACAGCACTAGAGAGGGCTGTGAGGAGTAAGAATTCTGGTACAGCACTAGAGAGGGATGCGGGGTAAGAATTCTGGTACAGCACTAGAGAGGGCTGCGAGGGGTAAGAATTCTGGTATAGCACTAGAGAGGGCTGCGAGGGGTAAGAATTCTGGTACTGCACTAGAGAGGACTGAGAGGGGTAAGAATTCTGGTACAGCAATAGAGAGGGCTGCGAGGGGTAAGAATTCTGGTACAGCACTAGAGAGGGTTGCGAGGGGTAAGAATTCTGGTACAACACTAGAGAGGGCTGCGAGGGGTAAGAATTCTGGTACAGCACTAGAGAGGGCTGCGAGGGGTAAGAATTCTGGTACAGCACAGGAAAGAGGGCTGGGAGGAGTAAGAATTCTGGTACAGCACTAGAGAGGGCTGCGAGGGGTAAGAATTCTGGTACAGCACTAGAGAGGGCTGCGAGGGGTAAGAATTCTGGTACAGCACTAGAGAGGGCTACGAGGGGTAAGAATTCTGGTACAGCACTAGAGAGGGCTGTGAGGAGGAAGAATTCTGGTATAGCACTAGAGAGGGCTGCGAGGGGTAAGAATTCTGGTACTGCACTAGAGAGGACTGAGAGGGGTAAGAATTCTGGTACAGCACTAGAGAGGGCTGCGAGGGGTAAGAATTCTGGTACAGCACTAGAGAGGGTTGCGAGGGGTAAGAATTCTGGTACAGCACTAGAGAGGGCTGCGAGGGGTAAGAATTCTGGTACAGCACTAAAGAGGAAAGCGAGGGGTAAGAATTCTGGTACAGCACTAGAGAGGGCTGCGAGGGGTAAGAATTCTGGTACAGCACTAGAGAGGGCTGCGAGGGGTAAGAATTCTGGTACAGCACTAGAGAGGGCTACGAGGGGTAAGAATTCTGGTACAGCACTAGAGAGGGCTGTGAGGAGGAAGAATTCTGGTATAGCACTAGAGAGGGCTGCGAGGGGTAAGAATTCTGGTACTGCACTAGAGAGGACTGAGAGGGGTAAGAATTCTGGTACAGCACTAGAGAGGGCTGCGAGGGGTAAGAATTCTGGTACAGCACTAGAGAGGGTTGCGAGGGGTAAGAATTCTGGTACAGCACTAGAGAGGGCTGCGAGGGGAAAGAATTCTGGTACAGCACTAGAGAGGGCTGCGAGGGGTAAGAATTCTGGTACAGCACTAGAGAGGGCAGCGAGGTGTAAGAATTCTGGTACAGCACTAGAGAGGGCTGCGAGGGGTAAGAATTCTGGTACAGCACTAGAGAGGTCTGCGAGGGGTAAGAATTCTGGTACAGCACAGGAAAGAGGGCTGGGAGGAGTAAGAATTCTGGTACAGCACTAGAGAGGGCTGCGAGGGGTAAGAATTCTGGTACAGCACTAGAGAGGGCTGCGAGGTGTAAGAATTCTGGTACAGCACTAGAGAGGGTTGCGAGGGGTAAGAATTCTAGTACAGCAATAGAGAGGGCATCGAGGTGTAAGAATTCTGGTACAGCACTAGAGAGGGCTGCGAGGTGTAAGAATTCTGGTACAGCACTAGAGAGGGCTGCGAGGGGTAAGAATTCTGGTACAGCACTAGAGAGGGCTGCGAGGGGTTAGAATTCTGGTACAGCACTAGAGAGGTCTGCGAGGGGTAAGAATTCTGGTACAGCACTAGAGAGGTCTGTGAAGGGTAAGAATTCTGGTACAGCACTAGAAAGGTCTGCGAGGGGTAAGAATCCTGGTACAGCACTAGAGAGGGCTGTGAGGAGTAAGAATTCTGGTACAGCACTAGAGAGGGATGCGGGGTAAGAATTCTGGTACAGCACTAGAGAGGGCTGCGAGGGGTAAGAATTCTGGTATAGCACTAGAGAAGGCTGCGAGGGGTAAGAATTCTGGTTCTGCACTAGAGAGGACTGAGAGGGGTAAGAATTCTGGTACAGCAATAGAGAGGGCTGCGAGGGGTAAGAATTCTGGTACAGCACTAGAGAGGGTTGCGAGGGGTAAGAATTCTGGTACAACACTAGAGAGGGCTGCGAGGGGTAAGAATTCTGGTACAGCACTAGAGAGGGCTGCGAGGGGTAAGAATTCTGGTACAGCACTAGAGAGGGCTGCGAGGTGTAAGAATTCTGGTACAGCACTAGAGAGGGCTGCGAGGGGTAAGAATTCTGGTACAGCACTAGAGAGGTCTGCGAGGGGTAAGAATTCTGGTACAGCACAGGAAAGAGGGCTGGGAGGAGTAAGAATTCTGGTACAGCACTAGAGAGGGCTGCGAGGGGTAAGAATTCTGGTACAGCACTAGAGAGGGCTGCGAGGTGTAAGAATTCTGGTACAGCACTAGAGAGGGTTGCGAGGGGTAAGAATTCTGGTACAGCACTAGAGAGGGCTGCGAGGTGTAAGAATTCTGGTACAGCACTAGAGAGGGCTGCGAGGGGTAAGAATTCTGGTACAGCACTAGAGAGGGCTGCGAGGGGTTAGAATTCTGGTACAGCACTAGAGAGGTCTGCGAGGGGTAAGAATTCTGGTACAGCACTAGAGAGGTCTGTGAGGGGTAAGAATTCTGGTACAGCACTAGAGAGGTCTGCGAGGGGTAAGAATTCTGGTACAGCACTAGAGAGGACTGAGAGGGGTAAGAATTCTGGTACAGCACTAGAGAGGTCTGCGAGTGGTAAGAATTCTGGTACAGCACTAGAGAGGATTGAGAGGGGTAAGAATTCTGGTACAGCACTAGAGAGGATTGAGAGGGGTAAGAATTCTGGTACAGCACTAGAGAGGTCTGCGAGGGGTAAGAATTCTGGTACAGCACTAGGGAGGACTGAGAAGGGTAAGAATTCTTGTACAGCACTAGAGAGGTCTGCGAGGGGTAAGAATTCTGGTACAGCACTAGAGAGGATTGAGAGGGGTAAGAATTCTGGTACAGCACTAGAGAGGGCTGCGAGGGGTAAGAATTCTGGTACAGCACTAGAGAGGGCTGCGAGGGGTAAGAATTCTGGTACAGCACTAGAGAGGGCTGCGAGGGGTAAGAATTCTGGTACAGCACTAGAGAGGGCTGCGAGGGGTAAGAATTCTAGTACAGCACTAGAGAGGGCTGCGAGGGGTAAGAATTCTGGTACAGCACTAGAGAGGGCTGCGAGGGTTAGAATTCAGGTACAGCACTAGAGAGGGCTGCGAGGTGTAAGAATTCCGGTACAGCACTAGAGAGGGCTGCGAGGGGTAAGAATTCTGGTACAGCATTAGAGAGGTCTGCGAGGGGTAAGAATTCTGGTACAGCACAGGAGAGAGGGCTGCGAGGAGTAAGAATTCTGGTACAGCACTAGAGAGGGCTGCGAGTGGTAAGAATTCTGGTACAGCACTAGAGAGGGCTGCGAGGTGTAAGAATTCTGGTACAGCACTAGAGAGGGTTGCGAGGGGTAAGAATTCTGGTACAGCACTAGAGAGGGCTGCGAGGTGTAAGATTTCTGGTACAGCACTAGAGAGGGTTGCGAGGGGTAAGAATTCTGGTACAGCACTAGAGAGGGCTGCGAGGAGTAAAAATTCTGGTACAGCACTAAAGAGGGCTGCGAGGGGTAAGAATTCTGGTACAGCACTAGAGAGGGCTGCGAGGGGTAAGAATTCTGGTACAGCACTAGAGAGGGCTGCGAGGGGTAAAAATTCTGGTACAGCACTAGAGAGGGCTGCGAGGTGTAAGAATTCTGGTACAGCACTAGAGAGGGCTGCGAGGTGTAAGAATTCTGGCACAGCACTAGAGAGGGCTGCGAGGGGTAAGAATTCTGGTACAGCACTAGAGAGGGCTGCGAGGGGTAAGAATTCTGGTACAGCACTAGAGAGGGCTGCGAGGTGTAAGAATTCTGGTACAGCACTAGAGAGGGCTGCGAGGGGTAAGAATTCTGGTACAGCACTAGAGAGGTCTGCGAGGGGTAAGAATTCTGGTACAGCACAGGAAAGAGGGCTGGGAGGAGTAAGAATTCTGGTACAGCACTAGAGAGGGCTGCGAGGGGTAAGAATTCTGGTACAGAACTAGAGAGGGCTGCGAGGTGTAAGAATTCTGGTACAGCACTAGAGAGGGTTGCGAGGGGTAAGAATTCTGGTACAGCACTAGAGAGGGCTGCGAGGTGTAAGAATTCTGGTACAGCACTAGAGAGGGCTGCGAGGTGTAAGAATTCTGGTACAGCACTAGAGAGGGCTGCGAGGTGTAAGAATTCTGGTACAGCACTAGAGAGGGCTGCGAGGGGTTAGAATTCTGGTACAGCACTAGAGAGGTCTGCGAGGGGTAAGAATTCTGGTACAGCACTAGAGAGGTCTGTGAGGGGTAAGAATTCTGGTACAGCACTAAAGAGGTCTGCGAGGGGTAAGAATTCTGGTACAGCACTAGAGAGGGCTGTGAGGAGTAAGAATTCTGGTACAGCACTAGAGAGGGCTGCGGGGTAAGAATTCTTGTACAGCACTAGAGAGGACTGCGAGGGGTAAGAATTCTGGTATAGCACTAGAGAGGGCTGCGAGGGGTAAGAATTCTGGTACTGCACTAGAGAGGACTGAGAGGGGTAAGAATTCTGGTACAGCACTAGAGAGGGCTGCGAGGGGTAAGAATTCTGGTACAGCACTAGAGAGGGTTGCGAGGGGTAAGAATTCTGGTACAGCACTAGAGAGGGCTGCGAGGGGTAAGAATTCTGGTACAGCACTAGAGAGGGCTGCGAAAGGGTAAGAATTCTGGTACAGCACTAGAGAGGGCTGCGAGGTGTAAGAATTCTGGTACAGCACTAGAGAGGGCTGCGAGGGGTAAGAATTCTGGTACAGCACTAGAGAGGTCTGCGAGGGGTAAAAATTCTGGTACAGCACAGGAAAGAGGGCTGGGAGGAGTAAGAATTCTGGTACAGCACTAGAGAGGTCTGCGAGGGGTAAGAATTCTGGTACAGCACTAGAGAGGATTGAGAGGGGTAAGAATTCTGGTACAGCACTAGAGAGGATTGAGAGGGGTAAAAATTCTGGTACAGCACTAGAGAGGTCTGCGAGGGGTAAGAATTCTGGTACAGCACTAGGGAGGACTGAGAGGGGTAAGAATTCTGGTACAGCACTAGAGAGGTCTGCGAGGGATAAGAATTCTGGTACAGCACTAGAGAGGATTGAGAGGGGTAAGAATTCTGGTACATCAGTAGAGAGGGCTGCGAGGGGTAAGAATTCTGGTACAGCACTAGAGAGGGCTGCGAGGGGTAAGAATTCTGGTACAGCACTAGAGAGGGCTGCGATGGGTAAGAATTCTGGTACAGCACTAGAGAGGGCTGCGAGGGGTAAGAATTCTGGTACAGCACTAGAGAAGGCTGCGAGGGGTAAGAATTCTGGTACAGCACTAGAGAGGGCTGCGAGGGGTAAGAATTCTGGTACAGCACTAGAGAGGGCTGCGAGGTGTAAGAATTCTGGTACAGCACTAGAGAGGGCTGCGAGGGGTAAGAATTCTGGTACAGCATTAGAGAGTTCTGCGAGGGGTAAGAATTCTGGTACAGCACAGGAGAGAGGGCTGCGAGGAGTAAGAATTCTGGTACAGCACTAGAGAGGGCAGCGAGGGGTAAGAATTCTGGTACAGCACTAGAGAGGGCTGCGAGGTGTAAGAATTCTGGTACAGCACTAGAGAGGGCTGCGAGGTGTAAGAATTCTGGTACAGCACTAGAGAGGGCTGCGAGGGGTAAGAATTCTGGTACAGCACTAGAGAGGGCTGCGAGGGGTTAGAATTCTGGTACAGCACTAGAGAGGTCTGCGAGGGGTAAGATTTCTGGTACAGCACTAGAGAGGTCTGCGAGGTGTAAGAATTCTGGTACAGCACTAGAGAGGGCTGCGAGGTGTAAGAATTCTGGTACAGCACTAGAGAGGGCTGCGAGGGGTAAGAATTCTGGTACAGCACTAGAGAGGGCTGCGAGGGGTAAGAATTCTGGTACAGCACTAAAGAGGAAAGCGAGGGGTAAGAATTCTGGTACAGCACTAAAGAGGAAAGCGAGGGGTAAGAATTCTGGTACAGCACTAGAGAGGGCTGCGAGGGGTAAGAATTCTGGTACAGCACTAGAGAGGGCTGCGAGGGGTAAGAATTCTGGTACAGCACTAGAGAGGGCTACGAGGGGTAAGAATTCTGGTACAGCACTAGAGAGGGCTGTGAGGAGGAAGAATTCTGGTATAGCACTAGAGAGGGCTGCGAGGGGTAAGAATTCTGGTACTGCACTAGAGAGGACTGAGAGGGGTAAGAATTCTGGTACAGCACTAGAGAGGGCTGCGAGGGGTAAGAATTCTGGTACAGCACTAGAGAGGGTTGCGAGGGGTAAGAATTCTGGTACAGCACTAGAGAGGGCTGCGAGGGGTAAGAATTCTGGTACAGCACTAGAGAGGGCTGCGAGGGGTAAGAATTCTGGTACAGCACTAGAGAGGGCAGCGAGGTGTAAGAATTCTGGTACAGCACTAGAGAGGGCTGCGAGGGGTAAGAATTCTGGTACAGCACTAGAGAGGTCTGCGAGGGGTAAGAATTCTGGTACAGCACAGGAAAGAGGGCTGGGAGGAGTAAGAATTCTGGTACAGCACTAGAGAGGGCTGCGAGGGGTAAGAATTCTGGTACAGCACTAGAGAGGGCTGCGAGGTGTAAGAATTCTGGTACAGCACTAGAGAGGGTTGCGAGGGGTAAGAATTCTGGTACAGCAATAGAGAGGGCTGCGAGGTGTAAGAATTCTGGTACAGCACTAGAGAGGGCTGCGAGGTGTAAGAATTCTGGTACAGCACTAGAGAGGGCTGCGAGGTGTAAGAATTCTGGTACAGCACTAGAGAGGGCTGCGAGGGGTAAGAATTCTGGTACAGCATTAGAGAGTTCTGCGAGGGGTAAGAATTCTGGTACAGCACAGGAGAGAGGGCTGCGAGGAGTAAGAATTCTGGTACAGCACTAGAGAGGGCAGCGAGGGGTAAGAATTCTGGTACAGCACTAGAGAGGGCTGCGAGGTGTAAGAATTCTGGTACAGCACTAGAGAGGGCTGCGAGGTGTAAGAATTCTGGTACAGCACTAGAGAGGGCTGCGAGGGGTAAGAATTCTGGTACAGCACTAGAGAGGGCTGCGAGGGGTTAGAATTCTGGTACAGCACTAGAGAGGTCTGCGAGGGGTAAGATTTCTGGTACAGCACTAGAGAGGTCTGCGAGGTGTAAGAATTCTGGTACAGCACTAGAGAGGGCTGCGAGGTGTAAGAATTCTGGTACAGCACTAGAGAGGGCTGCGAGGGGTAAGAATTCTGGTACAGCACTAGAGAGGGCTGCGAGGGGTAAGAATTCTGGTACAGCACTAAAGAGGAAAGCGAGGGGTAAGAATTCTGGTACAGCACTAAAGAGGAAAGCGAGGGGTAAGAATTCTGGTACAGCACTAGAGAGGGCTGCGAGGGGTAAGAAATCTGGTACAGCACTAGAGAGGGCTGCGAGGGGTAAGAATTCTGGTACAGCACTAGAGAGGGCTACGAGGGGTAAGAATTCTGGTACAGCACTAGAGAGGGCTGTGAGGAGGAAGAATTCTGGTATAGCACTAGAGAGGGCTGCGAGGGGTAAGAATTCTGGTACTGCACTAGAGAGGACTGAGAGGGGTAAGAATTCTGGTACAGCACTAGAGAGGGCTGCGAGGGGTAAGAATTCTGGTACAGCACTAGAGAGGGTTGCGAGGGGTAAGAATTCTGGTACAGCACTAGAGAGGGCTGCGAGGGGTAAGAATTCTGGTACAGCACTAGAGAGGGCTGCGAGGGGTAAGAATTCTGGTACAGCACTAGAGAGGGCAGCGAGGTGTAAGAATTCTGGTACAGCACTAGAGAGGGCTGCGAGGGGTAAGAATTCTGGTACAGCACTAGAGAGGTCTGCGAGGGGTAAGAATTCTGGTACAGCACAGGAAAGAGGGCTGGGAGGAGTAAGAATTCTGGTACAGCACTAGAGAGGGCTGCGAGGGGTAAGAATTCTGGTACAGCACTAGAGAGGGCTGCGAGGTGTAAGAATTCTGGTACAGCACTAGAGAGGGTTGCGAGGGGTAAGAATTCTGGTACAGCAATAGAGAGGGCTGCGAGGTGTAAGAATTCTGGTACAGCACTAGAGAGGGCTGCGAGGTGTAAGAATTCTGGTACAGCACTAGAGAGGGCTGCGAGGGGTAAGAATTCTGGTACAGCACTAGAGAGGGCTGCGAGGGGTTAGAATTCTGGTACAGCACTAGAGAGGTCTGCGAGGGGTAAGAATTCTGGTACAGCACTAGAGAGGTCTGTGAAGGGTAAGAATTCTGGTACAGCACTAGAAAGGTCTGCGAGGGGTAAGAATCCTGGTACAGCACTAGAGAGGGCTGTGAGGAGTAAGAATTCTGGTACAGCACTAGAGAGGGATGCGGGGTAAGAATTCTGGTACAGCACTAGAGAGGGCTGCGAGGGGTAAGAATTCTGGTATAGCACTAGAGAGGGCTGCGAGGGGTAAGAATTCTGGTACTGCACTAGAGAGGACTGAGAGGGGTAAGAATTCTGGTACAGCAATAGAGAGGGCTGCGAGGGGTAAGAATTCTGGTACAGCACTAGAGAGGGTTGCGAGGGGTAAGAATTCTGGTACAACACTAGAGAGGGCTGCGAGGGGTAAGAATTCTGGTACAGCACTAGAGAGGGCTGCGAGGGGTAAGAATTCTGGTACAGCACAGGAAAGAGGGCTGGGAGGAGTAAGAATTCTGGTACAGCACTAGAGAGGGCTGCGAGGGGTAAGAATTCTGGTACAGCACTAGAGAGGGCTGCGAGGGGTAAGAATTCTGGTACAGCACTAGAGAGGGCTACGAGGGGTAAGAATTCTGGTACAGCACTAGAGAGGGCTGTGAGGAGGAAGAATTCTGGTATAGCACTAGAGAGGGCTGCGAGGGGTAAGAATTCTGGTACTGCACTAGAGAGGACTGAGAGGGGTAAGAATTCTGGTACAGCACTAGAGAGGGCTGCGAGGGGTAAGAATTCTGGTACAGCACTAGAGAGGGTTGCGAGGGGTAAGAATTCTGGTACAGCACTAGAGAGGGCTGCGAGGGGTAAGAATTCTGGTACAGCACTAAAGAGGAAAGCGAGGGGTAAGAATTCTGGTACAGCACTAGAGAGGGCTGCGAGGGGTAAGAATTCTGGTACAGCACTAGAGAGGGCTGCGAGGGGTAAGAATTCTGGTACAGCACTAGAGAGGGCTACGAGGGGTAAGAATTCTGGTACAGCACTAGAGAGGGCTGTGAGGAGGAAGAATTCTGGTATAGCACTAGAGAGGGCTGCGAGGGGTAAGAATTCTGGTACTGCACTAGAGAGGACTGAGAGGGGTAAGAATTCTGGTACAGCACTAGAGAGGGCTGCGAGGGGTAAGAATTCTGGTACAGCACTAGAGAGGGTTGCGAGGGGTAAGAATTCTGGTACAGCACTAGAGAGGGCTGCGAGGGGTAAGAATTCTGGTACAGCACTAGAGAGGGCTGCGAGGGGTAAGAATTCTGGTACAGCACTAGAGAGGGCAGCGAGGTGTAAGAATTCTGGTACAGCACTAGAGAGGGCTGCGAGGGGTAAGAATTCTGGTACAGCACTAGAGAGGTCTGCGAGGGGTAAGAATTCTGGTACAGCACAGGAAAGAGGGCTGGGAGGAGTAAGAATTCTGGTACAGCACTAGAGAGGGCTGCGAGGGGTAAGAATTCTGGTACAGCACTAGAGAGGGCTGCGAGGTGTAAGAATTCTGGTACAGCACTAGAGAGGGTTGCGAGGGGTAAGAATTCTGGTACAGCAATAGAGAGGGCTGCGAGGTGTAAGAATTCTGGTACAGCACTAGAGAGGGCTGCGAGGTGTAAGAATTCTGGTACAGCACTAGAGAGGGCTGCGAGGGGTAAGAATTCTGGTACAGCACTAGAGAGGGCTGCGAGGGGTTAGAATTCTGGTACAGCACTAGAGAGGTCTGCGAGGGGTAAGAATTCTGGTACAGCACTAGAGAGGTCTGTGAAGGGTAAGAATTCTGGTACAGCACTAGAAAGGTCTGCGAGGGGTAAGAATCCTGGTACAGCACTAGAGAGGGCTGTGAGGAGTAAGAATTCTGGTACAGCACTAGAGAGGGATGCGGGGTAAGAATTCTGGTACAGCACTAGAGAGGGCTGCGAGGGGTAAGAATTCTGGTATAGCACTAGAGAGGGCTGCGAGGGGTAAGAATTCTGGTTCTGCACTAGAGAGGACTGAGAGGGGTAAGAATTCTGGTACAGCAATAGAGAGGGCTGCGAGGGGTAAGAATTCTGGTACAGCACTAGAGAGGGTTGCGAGGGGTAAGAATTCTGGTACAACACTAGAGAGGGCTGCGAGGGGTAAGAATTCTGGTACAGCACTAGAGAGGGCTGCGAGGGGTAAGAATTCTGGTACAGCACTAGAGAGGGCTGCGAGGTGTAAGAATTCTGGTACAGCACTAGAGAGGGCTGCGAGGGGTAAGAATTCTGGTACAGCACTAGAGAGGTCTGCGAGGGGTAAGAATTCTGGTACAGCACAGGAAAGAGGGCTGGGAGGAGTAAGAATTCTGGTACAGCACTAGAGAGGGCTGCGAGGGGTAAGAATTCTGGTACAGCACTAGAGAGGGCTGCGAGGTGTAAGAATTCTGGTACAGCACTAGAGAGGGTTGCGAGGGGTAAGAATTCTGGTACAGCACTAGAGAGGGCTGCGAGGTGTAAGAATTCTGGTACAGCACTAGAGAGGGCTGCGAGGGGTAAGAATTCTGGTACAGCACTAGAGAGGGCTGCGAGGGGTTAGAATTCTGGTACAGCACTAGAGAGGTCTGCGAGGGGTAAGAATTCTGGTACAGCACTAGAGAGGTCTGTGAGGGGTAAGAATTCTGGTACAGCACTAGAGAGGTCTGCGAGGGGTAAGAATTCTGGTACAGCACTAGAGAGGACTGAGAGGGGTAAGAATTCTGGTACAGCACTAGAGAGGTCTGCGAGTGGTAAGAATTCTGGTACAGCACTAGAGAGGATTGAGAGGGGTAAGAATTCTGGTACAGCACTAGAGAGGATTGAGAGGGGTAAGAATTCTGGTACAGCACTAGAGAGGTCTGCGAGGGGTAAGAATTCTGGTACAGCACTAGGGAGGACTGAGAAGGGTAAGAATTCTTGTACAGCACTAGAGAGGTCTGCGAGGGGTAAGAATTCTGGTACAGCACTAGAGAGGATTGAGAGGGGTAAGAATTCTGGTACAGCACTAGAGAGGGCTGCGAGGGGTAAGAATTCTGGTACCGCACTAGAGAGGGCTGCGAGGGGTAAGAATTCTGGTACAGCACTAGAGAGGGCTGCGAGGGGTAAGAATTCTGGTACAGCACTAGAGAGGGCTGCGAGGGGTAAGAATTCTAGTACAGCACTAGAGAGGGCTGCGAGGGTTAAGAATTCTGGTACAGCACTAGAGAGGGCTGCGAGGGTTAGAATTCAGGTACAGCACTAGAGAGGACTGCGAGGTGTAAGAATTCCGGTACAGCACTAGAGAGGGCTGCGAGGGGTAAGAATTCTGGTACAGCATTAGAGAGGTCTGCGAGGGGTAAGAATTCTGGTACAGCACAGGAGAGAGGGCTGCGAGGAGTAAGAATTCTGGTACAGCACTAGAGAGGGCTGCGAGTGGTAAGAATTCTGGTACAGCACTAGAAAGGGCTGCGAGGTGTAAGAATTCTGGTACAGCACTAGAGAGGGTTGCGAGGGGTAAGAATTCTGGTACAGCACTAGAGAGGGCTGCGAGGTGTAAGAATTCTGGTACAGCACTAGAGAGGGTTGCGAGGGGTAAGAATTCTGGTACAGCACTAGAGAGGGCTGCGAGGAGTAAGAATTCTGGTACAGCACTAAAGAGGGCTGCGAGGGGTAAGAATTCTGGTACAGCACTAGAGAGGGCTGCGAGGGGTAAGAATTCTGGTACAGCACTAGAGAGGGCTGCGAGGGGTAAAAATTCTGGTACAGCACTAGAGAGGGCTGCGAGGTGTAAGAATTCTGGTACAGCACTAGAGAGGGCTGCGAGGTGTAAGAATTCTGGCACAGCACTAGAGAGGGCTGCGAGGGGTAAGAATTCTGGTACAGCACTAGAGAGGGCTGCGAGGGGTAAGAATTCTGGTACAGCACTAGAGAGGGCTGCGAGGTGTAAGAATTCTGGTACAGCACTAGAGAGGGCTGCGAGGGGTAAGAATTCTGGTACAGCACTAGAGAGGTCTGCGAGGGGTAAGAATTCTGGTACAGCACAGGAAAGAGGGCTGGGAGGAGTAAGAATTCTGGTACAGCACTAGAGAGGGCTGCGAGGGGTAAGAATTCTGGTACAGAACTAGAGAGGGCTGCGAGGTGTAAGAATTCTGGTACAGCACTAGAGAGGGTTGCGAGGGGTAAGAATTCTGGTACAGCACTAGAGAGGGCTGCGAGGTGTAAGAATTCTGGTACAGCACTAGAGAGGGCTGCGAGGTGTAAGAATTCTGGTACAGCACTAGAGAGGGCTGCGAGGTGTAAGAATTCTGGTACAGCACTAGAGAGGGCTGCGAGGGGTTAGAATTCTGGTACAGCACTAGAGAGGTCTGCGAGGGGTAAGAATTCTGGTACAGCACTAGAGAGGTCTGTGAGGGGTAAGAATTCTGGTACAGCACTAAAGAGGTCTGCGAGGGGTAAGAATTCTGGTACAGCACTAGAGAGGGCTGTGAGGAGTAAGAATTCTGGTACAGCACTAGAGAGGGCTGCGGGGTAAGAATTCTGGTACAGCACTAGAGAGGACTGCGAGGGGTAAGAATTCTGGTATAGCACTAGAGAGGGCTGCGAGGGGTAAGAATTCTGGTACTGCACTAGAGAGGACTGAGAGGGGTAAGAATTCTGGTACAGCACTAGAGAGGGCTGCGAGGGGTAAGAATTCTGGTACAGCACTAGAGAGGGTTGCGAGGGGTAAGAATTCTGGTACAGCACTAGAGAGGGCTGCGAGGGGTAAGAATTCTGGTACAGCACTAGAGAGGGCTGCGAAAGGGTAAGAATTCTGGTACAGCACTATAGAGAGGGCTGCGAGGTGTAAGAATTCTGGTACAGCACTAGAGAGGGCTGCGAGGGGTAAGAATTCTGGTACAGCACTAGAGAGGTCTGCGAGGGGTAAAAATTCTGGTACAGCACAGGAAAGAGGGCTGGGAGGAGTAAGAATTCTGGTACAGCACTAGAGAGGTCTGCGAGGGGTAAGAATTCTGGTACAGCACTAGAGAGGGCTGCGAGGGGTAAGAATTCTGGTACAGCACTAGAGAGGTCTGCGAGGGGTAAGAATTCTGGTACAGCACAGGAGAGAGGGCTGCGAGGAGTAAGAATTCTGGTACAGCACTAGAGAGGGCTACGAGGGGTAAGAATTCTGGTACAGCACTAGAGAGGGCTGCGAGGTGTAAGAATTCTGGTACAGCACTAGAGAGGGTTGCGAGGGGTAAGAATTCTGGTACAGCACTAGAGAGGGCTGCGAGGGGTAAGAATTCTGGTACAGCACTAGAGAGGGCTGCGAGGTGTAAGAATTCTGGTACAGCACTAGAGAGGGTTGCGAGGGGTAAGAATTCTGGTACAGCACTAGAGAGGGCTGCGAGGAGGAAGAATTCTGGTACAGCACTAGAGAGGGCTGCGAGGTGTAAGAATTCTGGTACAGCGCTAGAGAGGGTTGCGAGGGGTAAGAATTCTGGTACAGCACTAGAGAGGGCTGCGAGGAGTAAGAATTCTGGTACAGCACTAAAGAGGGCTGCGAGGGGTAAGAATTCTGGTACAGCACTAGAGAGGGCTGCGAGGGGTAAGAATTCTGGTACAGCACTAGAGAGGGCTGCAAGGGGTAAGAATTCTGGTACAGCACTAGAGAGGGCTGCGAGGTGTAAGAATTCTGGTACAGCACTAGAGAGGGCTGCGAGGTGTAAGAATTCTGGTACAGCACTAGAGAGGGCTGCGAGGTGTAAGAATTCTGGTACAGCACTAGAGAGGGCAGCGAGGGGTTAGAATTCTGGTACAGCACTAGAGAGGGCTGCGAGGGGTAAGAATTCTGGTACAGCACTAGAGAGGGCTGCGAGGTGTAAGAATTCTGGTACAGCACTAGAGAGGGCTGCGAGGTGTAAGAATTCTGGTACAGCACTAGAGAGGTCTGCGAGGGGTAAGAATTCTGGTACAGCACTATAGAGGTCTGCGAGTGGTAAGGATTCTGGTACAGCACTAGAGAGGTCTGTGAGGGGTAAGAATTCTGGTACAGCACTAGAGAGTAGAGATGAGCGCCTGAAATTTTTCGGGTTTTGTGTTTTGGTTTTGGGTTCGGTTCCGCGGCCGTGTTTTGGGTTCGAACGCGTTTTGGCAAAACCTCACCGAATTTTTTTTGTCGGATTCGGGTGTGTTTTGGATTCGGGTGTTTTTTTCAAAAAACACTAAAAAACAGCTTAAATCATAGAATTTGGGGGTCATTTTGATCCCAAAGTATTATTAACCTCAAAAACCATAATTTACACTCATTTTCAGTCTATTCTGAATACCTCACACCTCACAATATTATTTTTAGTCCTAAAATTTGCACCGAGGTCGCTGTGTGAGTAAGATTAGCGACCCTAGTGGCCGACACAAACACCGGGCCCATCTAGGAGTGGCACTGCAGTGTCACGCAGGATGGCCCTTCCAAAAAACCCTCCCCAAACAGCACATGACGCAAAGAAAAAAAGAGGCGCAATGAGGTAGCTGTGTGAGTAAGATTAGCGACCCTAGTGGCCGACACAAACACCGGGCCCATCTAGGAGTGGCACTGCAGTGTCACGCAGGATGTCCCTTCCAAAAAACCCTCCCCAAACAGCACATGACGCAAAGAAAAAAAGAGGCGCAATGAGGTAGCTGTGTGAGTAAGATTAGCGACCCTAGTGGCCGACACAAACACCGGGCCCATCTAGGAGTGGCACTGCAGTGTCACGCAGGATGTCCCTTCCAAAAAACCCTCCCCAAACAGCACATGACGCAAAGAAAAAAAGAGGCGCAATGAGGTAGCTGACTGTGTGAGTAAGATTAGCGACCCTAGTGGCCGACACAAACACCGGGCCCATCTAGGAGTGGCACTGCAGTGTCACGCAGGATGTCCCTTCCAAAAAACCCTCCCCAATCAGCACATGATGCAAAGAAAAAGAAAAGAAAAAAGAGGTGCAAGATGGAATTGTCCTTGGGCCCTCCCACCCACCCTTATGTTGTATAAACAAAACAGGACATGCACACTTTAACCAACCCATCATTTCAGTGACAGGGTCTGCCACACGACTGTGACTGATATGACGGGTTGGTTTGGACCCCCCCCAAAAAAGAAGCAATTAATCTCTCCTTGCACAAACTGGCTCTACAGAGGCAAGATGTCCACCTCATCTTCACCCTCCGATATATCACCGTGTACATCCCCCTCCTCACAGATTATCAATTCGTCCCCACTGGAATCCACCATCTCAGCTCCCTGTGTACTTTGTGGAGGCAATTGCTGCTGGTCAATGTCTCCGCGGAGGAATTGATTATAATTCATTTTAATGAACATCATCTTCTCCACATTTTCTGGATGTAACCTCGTACGCCGATTGCTGACAAGGTGAGCGGCGGCACTAAACACTCTTTCGGAGTACACACTTGTGGGAGGGCAACTTAGGTAGAATAAAGCCAGTTTGTGCAAGGGCCTCCAAATTGCCTCTTTTTCCTGCCAGTATAAGTACGGACTGTGTGACGTGCCTACTTGGATGCGGTCACTCATATAATCCTCCACCATTCTTTCAATGTTGAGAGAATCATATGCAGTGACAGTAGACGACATGTCCGTAATCGTTGTCAGGTCCTTCAGTCCGGACCAGATGTCAGCATCAGCAGTCGCTCCAGACTGCCCTGCATCACCGCCAGCGGGTGGGCTCGGAATTCTGAGCCTTTTCCTCGCACCCCCAGTTGCGGGAGAATGTGAAGGAGGAGATGTTGACAGGTCGCGTTCCGCTTGACTTGACAATTTTGTCACCAGCAGGTCTTTCAACCCCAGCAGACCTGTGTCTGCCGGAAAGAGAGATCCAAGGTAGGCTTTAAATCTAGGATCGAGCACGGTGGCCAAAATGTAGTGCTCTGATTTCAACAGATTGACCACCCGTGAATCCTTGTTAAGCGAATTAAGGGCTGCATCCACAAGTCCCACATGCCTAGCGGAATCGCTCCCTTTTAGCTCCTTCTTCAATGCCTCCAGCTTCTTCTGCAAAAGCCTGATGAGGGGAATGACCTGACTCAGGCTGGCAGTGTCTGAACTGACTTCACGTGTGGCAAGTTCAAAGGGCATCAGAACCTTGCACAACGTTGAAATCATTCTCCACTGCACTTGAGACAGGTGCATTCCACCTACTATATCGTGCTCAATTGTATAGGCTTGAATGGCCTTTTGCTGCTCCTCCAACCTCTGAAGCATATAGAGGGTTGAATTCCACCTCGTTACCACTTCTTGCTTCAGATGATGGCAGGGCAGGTTCAGTAGTTTTTGGTGGTGCTCCAGTCTTCTGTACGTGGTGCCTGTACGCCGAAAGTGTCCCGCAATTTTTCTGGCCACCGACAGCATCTCTTGCACGCCCCTGTCGTTTTTTAAAAAATTCTGCACCACCAAATTCAAGGTATGTGCAAAACATGGGACGTGCTGGAATTGGCCCAGATTTAATGCACACACAATATTGCTGGCGTTGTCCGATGCCACAAATCCACAGGAGAGTCCAATTGGGGTAAGCCATTCCGCGATGATCTTCCTCAGTTGCCGTAAGAGGTTTTCAGCTGTGTGCGTATTCTGGAAAGCGGTGATACAAAGCGTAGCCTGCCTAGGAAAGAGTTGGCGTTTGCGAGATGCTGCTACTGGTGCCGCCGCTGCTGTTCTTGCGGCGGGAGTCCATACATCTACCCAGTGGGCTGTCACAGTCATATAGTCCTGACCCTGCCCTGCTCCACTTGTCCACATGTCCGTGGTTAAGTGGACATTGGGTACAACTGCATTTTTTAGGACACTGGTGAGTCTTTTTCTGACGTCCGTGTACATTCTCGGTATCGCCTGCCTAGAGAAGTGGAACCTAGATGGTATTTGGTAACGGGGGCACACTGCCTCAATAAATTGTCTAGTTCCCTGTGAACTAACGGCGGATACCGGACGCACGTCTAACACCAACATAGTTGTCAAGGACTCAGTTATCCGCTTTGCAGTAGGATGACTGCTGTGATATTTCATCTTCCTCGCAAAGGACTGTTGAACAGTCAATTGCTTACTGGAAGTAGTACAAGTGGGCTTACGACTTCCCCTCTGGGATGACCATCGACTCCCAGCGGCAACAACAGCAGCGCCAGCAGCAGTAGGCGTTACACGCAAGGATGCATCGGAGGAATCCCAGGCAGGAGAGGACTCGTCAGAATTGCCAGTGACATGGCCTGCAGGACTATTGGCATTCCTGGGGAAGGAGGAAATTGACACTGAGGGAGTTGGTGGGGTGGTTTGCGTGAGCTTGGTTACAAGAGGAAGGGATTTACTGGTCAGTGGACTGCTTCCGCTGTCACCCAAAGTTTTTGAACTTGTCACTGACTTATTATGAATGCGCTGCAGGTGACGTATAAGGGAGGATGTTCCGAGGTGGTTAACGTCCTTACCCCTACTTATTACAGCTTGACAAAGGGAACACACGGCTTGACACCTGTTGTCCGCATTTCTGGTGAAATACCTCCACACCGAAGAGCTGATTTTTTTGGTATTTTCACCTGGCATGTCAACGGCCATATTCCTCCCACAGACAACAGGTGTCTCCCCGGGTGCCTGACTTAAACAAACCACCTCACCATCAGAATCCTCCTGGTCAATTTCCTCCCCAGCGCCAGCAACACCCATATCCTCCTCATCCTGGTGTACTTCAACACTGACATCTTCAATCTGACTATCAGGAACTGGACTGCGGGTGCTCCTTCCAGCACTTGCAGGGGGCGTGCAAATGGTGGAAGGCGCATGCTCTTCACGTCCAGTGTTGGGAAGGTCAGGCATCGCAACCGACACAATTGGACTCTCCTTGTGGATTTGGGATTTCGAAGAATGCACAGTTCTTTGCTGTGCTGCTTTTGCCAGCTTGAGTCTTTTCATTTTTCTAGCGAGAGGCTGAGTGCTTCCATCCTCATGTGAAGCTGAACCACTAGCCATGAACATAGGCCAGGGCCTCAGCCGTTCCTTGCCACTCCGTGTGGTAAATGGCATATTGGCAAGTTTACGCTTCTCCTCCGACAATTTTATTTTAGGTTTTGGAGTCCTTTTTTTACTGATATTTGGTGTTTTGGATTTGACATGCTCTGTACTATGACATTGGGCATCGGCCTTGGCAGACGACGTTGCTGGCATTTCATCGTCTCGGCCATGACTAGTGGCAGCAGCTTCAGCACGAGGTGGAAGTGGATCTTGATCTTTCCCTAATTTTGGAACCTCAACATTTTTGTTCTCCATATTTTAATAGGCACAACTAAAAGGCACCTCAGGTAAACAATGGAGATGGATGGATTGGATACTAGTATACAATTATGGACGGGCTGCCGAGTGCCGACACAGAGGTAGCCACAGCCGTGAACTACCGCACTGTACTGTGTCTGCTGCTAATATATAGACTGGTTGATAAAGAGATAGTATACTCGTAACTAGTATGTATGTATAAAGAAAGAAAAAAAAACCACGGTTAGGTGGTATATACAATTATGGACGGGCTGCCGAGTGCCGACACAGAGGTAGCCACAGCCGTGAACTACCGCACTGTACTGTGTCTGCTGCTAATATATAGACTGGTTGATAAAGAGATAGTATACTCGTAACTAGTATGTATGTATGTATAAAGAAAGAAAAAAAAACCACGGTTAGGTGGTATATACAATTATGGACGGGCTGCCGAGTGCCGACACAGAGGTAGCAACAGCCGTGAACTACCGCACTGTACTGTGTCTGCTGCTAATATAGACTGGTTGATAAAGAGATAGTATACTCGTAACTAGTATGTATGTATAAAGAAAGAAAAAAAAAACACGGTTAGGTGGTATATACAATTATGGACGGGCTGCCGAGTGCCGACACAGAGGTAGCCACAGCCGTGAACTACCGCACTGTACTGTGTCTGCTGCTAATATATAGACTGGTTGATAAAGAGATAGTATACTCGTAACTAGTATGTATGTATAAAGAAAGAAAAAAAAACCACGGTTAGGTGGTATATACAATTATGGACGGGCTGCCGAGTGCCGACACAGAGGTAGCCACAGCCGTGAACTACCGCACTGTACTGTGTCTGCTGCTAATATATAGACTGGTTGATAAAGAGATAGTATACTCGTAACTAGTATGTATGTATAAAGAAAGAAATAAAAACCACGGTTAGGTGGTATATGCAATTATGGACGGGCTGCCGAGTGCCGACACAGAGGTAGCCACAGCCGTGAACTACCGCACTGTACTGTGTCTGCTGCTAATATATAGACTGGTTGATAAAGAGATAGTATACTCGTAACTAGTATGTATGTATAAAGAAAGAAAAAAAAACCACGGTTAGGTGGTATATACAATTATGGACGGGCTGCCGAGTGCCAACACAGAGGTAGCCACAGCCGTGAACTACCGCACTGTACTGTGTCTGCTGCTAATATATAGACTGGTTGATAAAGAGATAGTATACTCGTAACTAGTATGTATGTATAAAGAAAGAAAAAAAAACCACGGTTAGGTGGTATATACAATTATGGACGGGCTGCCGAGTGCCGACACAGAGGTAGCCACAGCCGTGAACTACCGCACTGTACTGTGTCTGCTGCTAATATATAGACTGGTTGATAAAGAGATAGTATACTCGTAACTAGTATGTATGTATAAAGAAAGAAAAAAAAACCACGGTTAGGTGGTATATACAATTATGGACGGGCTGCCGAGTGCCGACACAGAGGTAGCCACAGCCGTGAACTACCGCACTGTACTGTGTCTGCTGCTAATATATAGACTGGTTGATAAAGAGATAGTATACTCGTAACTAGTATGTATGTATAAAGAAAGAAAAAAAAACCACGGTTAGGTGGTATATACAATTATGGACGGGCTGCCGAGTGCCGACACAGAGGTAGCCACAGCCGTGAACTACCGCACTGTACTGTGTCTGCTGCTAATATAGACTGGTTGATAAAGAGATAGTATACTACTAATATTATATATACTGGTGGTCAGGTCACTGGTCACTAGTCACACTGGCAGTGGCACTCCTGCAGCAAAAGTGTGCACTGTTTAATTTTAATATAATATTATGTACTCCTGGCTCCTGCTATAACCTATAACTGGCACTGCAGTAGTGCTCCCCAGTCTCCCCCACAATTATAAGCTGTGTGAGCTGAGCAGTCAGACAGATATATAATATATATAGATGATGCAGCACACTGGCCTGAGCCTGAGCAGTGCACACAGATATGGTATGTGACTGACTGAGTCACTGTGTGTATCGCTTTTTTCAGGCAGAGAACGGATATATTAAATAAACTGCACTGTGTGTCTGGTGGTCACTCACTATATAATATATTATGTACTCCTGGCTCCTGCTATAACCTATAACTGGCACTGCAGTAGTGCTCCCCAGTCTCCCCCACAATTATAAGCTGTGTGAGCTGAGCAGTCAGACAGATATATATAATATTATTTATATATAGATAATAGATGATGCAGCACACTGGCCTGAGCCTGAGCAGTGCACACAGATATGGTATGTGACTGAGTCACTGTGTGCTGTGTATCGCTTTTTTCAGGCAGAGAACGGATTATAAATAAAACTGGTGGTCACTGGTCACTATCAGCAAAACTCTGCACTGTACTGAGTACTCCTAATGCTCCCCAAAATTAGTAAATCAAGTGTCTCTCTAATCTATTCTAAACGGAGAGGACGCCAGCCACGTCCTCTCCCTATCAATCTCAATGCACGTGTGAAAATGGCGGCGACGCGCGGCTCCTTATATAGAATCCGAGTCTCGCGATAGAATCCGAGCCTCGCGAGAATCCGACAGCGTCATGATGACGTTCGGGCGCGCTCGGGTTAACCGAGCAAGGCGGGAAGATCCGAGTCGCTCGGACCCGTGAAAAAAAACATGAAGTTCTGGCGGGTTCGGATTCAGAGAAACCGAACCCGCTCATCTCTACTAGAGAGGTCTGCGAGGGGTAAGAATTCTAGTACAGCACTAGAGAGGATTGAGAGGGGTAAGAATTCTGGTACAGCACTAGAGAGGTCTGCGAGGGGTAAGAATTCTTGTACAGCACTAGAGAGGACTGAGAGGGGTAAGAATTCTGGTACAGCACTAGAGAGGTCTGCGAGGGGTAAGAATTCTGGTACAGCACTAGAGAGGATTGAGAGGGGTAAGAATTCTGGTACAGCACTAAAGAGGGCTGCGAGGGGTAAGAATTCTGGTACAGCACTAGAGAGGGCTGCGAGGGGTAAGAATTCTGGTACAGCACTAGAGAGGATTGAGAGGGGTAAGAATTCTGGTACAGCACAGGAGAGAGGGCTGCGAGGAGTAAGAATTCTGATACAGCACTAGAGAGGGCTGCGAGGTGTAAGAATTCTGGTACAGCACTAGAGAGGGTTGCGAGGGGTAAGAATTCTGGTACAGCACTAGAGAGGGCTGCGAGGGGTAAGAATTCTGGTACAGCACTAGAGAGGTCTGCGAGGGGTAAGAATTCTGGTACAGCACTAAAGAGGGCTGCGAGGGGTAAGAATTCTGGTACAGCACTAGAGAGGGCTGCGAGGGGTAAGAATTCTGGTACAGCACTAGAGAGGATTGAGAGGGGTAAGAATTCTGGTACAGCACAGGAGAGAGGGCTGCGAGGAGTAAGAATTCTGATACAGCACTAGAGAGGGCTGCGAGGTGTAAGAATTCTGGTACAGCACTAGAGAGGGTTGCGAGGGGTAAGAATTCTGGTACAGCACTAGAGAGGGCTGCGAGGAGTAAGAATTCTGGTACAGCACTAAAGAGGGCTGCAAGGGGTAAGAATTCTGGTACAGCACTAGAGAGGGCTGCGAGGGGTAAGAATTCTGGTACAGCACTAGAGAGGGCTGCAAGGGGTAAGAATTCTGGTACAGCACTAGAGAGGGCTGCGAGGTGTAAGAATTCTGGTACAGCACTAGAGAGGGCTGCGAGGTGTAAGAATTCTAGTACAACACTAGAGAGGGCTGCGAGGGGTTAGAATTCTGGTACAGCACTAGAGAGGGCTGCGAGGGGTAAGAATTCTGGTACAGCACTAGAGAGGGCTGCGAGGGCTTAGAATTCTGGTACAGCACTAGAGAAGTCTGCGAGGGGTAAGAATTCTGGTACAGCACTATAGAGGTCTGCTAGGGGTAAGGATTCTGGTACAGCACTAGAGAGGTCTGTGAGGGGTAAGACTTCTGGTACAGCACTAGAGAGGTCTGCGAGGGGTAAGGATTCTGGTACAGCACTAGAGAGGTCTGTGAGGGGTAAGAATTCTGGTACAGCACTAGAGAGGTCTGCGAGGGGTAAGAATTCTTGTACAGCACTAGAGAGGACTGAGAGGGGTAAGAATTCTGGTACAGCACTAGAGAGGATTGAGAGGGGTAAGAATTCTGGTACAGCACTAAAGAGGGCTGCGAGGGGAAAGAATTCTGGTACAGCACTAGAGAGGGCTGCGAGGGGTAAGAATTCTGGTACAGCACTAGAGAGGATTGAGAGGGGTAAGAATTCTGGTACAGCACAGGAGAGAGGGCTGCGAGGAGTAAGAATTCTGGTACAGCACTAGAGAGGGCTGCGAGGGGTAAGAATTCTGGTACAGCACTAGAGAGGGCTGCGAGGGGTAAGAATTCTGGTACAGCACTAAAGAGGGCTGCGAGGTGTAAGAATTCTGGTGCAATTTTTGGCATTGTAACTGAACATTGCTATGAATGCGCATGCTAGAATGCTTTTCTGGAAATTGTTTCATTGTGGTAAAGCCACTTTCTCATTCTAGTGAATGTCATAGACAACAACTGTTTTTGCTTCAGGTCACAGGACACTATTCGGAGATGGATACAATAGTGACCGACGCTGAGTCTGTCGTAGTGTGAAAGATTTTTTGATTTGCTGCTGCATCTGAAGACACAGAGCGGGTCATTCCGAGTTGATTGTTCGCTAGCTAGTTTTAGCAGCCGTGCAAACGCTATGCCGCCGCCCACTGGGGAGTGTATTTTAGCTTAGCAGAAGTGCGAACGCATGTACAGCCGAGCTCTTCAAAAACAGTTTGTGCAATTTCTGAGTAGCTCTGAACCTACTCAGCACTTGCAATCACTTCAGCCTATTCGTGTCCGGATTTGACATCATACACCCGCCCAGCGAACGCCCAGCCACACCTGCGTTTTTTCAGACATACCTGCGTTTTGGCAAACACTCCCTGAAAACGGTCAGTTGACACCCAGAAACGCCCCCATCCTGTCAATATTCTAGCAGTCGACAGTACGAAGAAAAACTTTGCTAGAACCTGAGCACAACCGCAAAGGGCTTTGTAACCATACGTCGCGCATGCGCATTGCGGGCCATATGCATGCGCAGAAATGCCATTTTTTTTTCACCTGATCACTGTGCTGTGAAAATCGTCAGCAAACGATCGACTCGGAATGACCCCCAGAGTCGGATCATCTACGTGACCATCGGTAGGTAATCTGAGAGTCCCTCAGGTCACTCAGGTTGACCAGGAAATTCATGCTGCTGAAGCCAGCTCCTGTGTCCAAGGAGGCAGTCACTGGCTTCAGCACGCCCAGAAAATGGGTCCGACTCTCCTGCTGTTATCAGGAACACTGAGTGTCACCACCATGATTGACAAACATCGGAGATGTGTGTAAGCCATCGTGTTTCACCATGGATTTTTTTTGGAAGCTCTAGGTACAAAGAGTTCTTAGAAAGGTGGAGAACTTATAGCAGTGAACATTAGAAATAACAGACATTTATCAACAAATAGACACTGTGAAATAGTCTATAGAGATATTGTATTTCCTTATAATGGGAAAACATCGACAGATCAGGATACACCATCCACAAGGATGGATATCTGTTTCCTAAGGATAACAATGCCCTGATACTGGACAAGAATGCAAACATGAGATTTCCTTTTGACAGGAATACGGTATTCTAAGGAACTTCAAAAAAAAAAAGAACTGTATCATGTTTGTGACTTTTGGTGACCATTTCTATACCTTTGAACTGTTTAGCAACACAGGCTGGTCAAATTTCTATCACCTGGCAGGAAACAGTAATCAGACCTTGATCCAGCTTTTACTGACATGCCAACATTTTATTGGGGAAGTGCTTTAATATATTCCTGTGTTAAACAAGCTGATGTGGCACTTAACAGAACAGCCATAGCATCCCTTTCTAACACCAGGTATTTATGACATAATCACAGATCATCTACACATTATAGGTGCTGCCTGAATGTGACAGTATACAGTAGTTTAATATGATAGTTATGTATATATCAGATGAAACACCTGTTGGGCATCACTCCAACAACTACTCTGACAGCACAGCAAATGTTGAACACGGTAACTATAACATTGGCAAACATTACATGGAACAGTTCACTGTTCTCCTCTCCATACGTTGGCCAGGTAGTCCAACATGAATTGCTAATTGCCCTACCACCAACCAAACTCCTTTTAAAACCTGAACACTTCCACCCTGGCTGGCATACCCTGCTTCCAGGCCTCAGTTTATCCTTTACCCAGCCTACACTTTAACGATTTGTGTTTTTGAGCCCTGTCCCCACTTGTGTCAGAAGTCTGGGGGGTGCGTAATAGTCAGATAGCCAATGGAAGCTGGGGGAGGGTTGGGCTTACATGTCACTGATGTGCCGCATGCATGGTAGGCTTGCTGCTGTTCCCGCTAACTCCTGTGAGGCAATGTTGTGCTGCATTTGGGAATGCGGTGGGTTTGACTCTCCTGTTTTAGTTTTGAACTGCGCTTCAGCCCCAAGCACCCAACCCCCACTGGAAATAACCAATGTGGCTTGGTTGATTCATACACTAGGATTAGTGAAGTCCCAGCAACTTAGCCTCAGGGTGGGATGCATCAAATATAGCATTTTGCTTGCGATGCATCCCACCACCTTTTGCAAGCATAACAATGTTTATTAAAGCTGTATGTTTGAAGAAAATCCCAAAGCACAGCTTCTGCGGTAAGAGCTGTCCTTTGCGATGATAGGACTTCCGGGTTTATGACCTGGATTCTTATCTGCACATGCGTGAGCTGACGTGTGAGCCATGGGGGGTGCTGAGAGGATCCCTCTCAGTGGAGAAATGAGCTAGAAGCCCATAGGCTTCTATAGGGCAACACCATCTAAACATGCTGTTGCCCACCGCATCCAAGCCCCAGAATCTATCGCATTCCGGGGCTTGCTGCATAAGTGGTAAGTGGCTTTGACGCATTTATATCCTGGGTGCATCCCGCCCTCAGTGTTCTCACCTGTGAGTTTCGATCAGAACTCTGTCCTAAAGATATGGTAGGAGTTGCAGCTGTCTATGATGGAGGAAGGGGGGGCGGCAATACTTTTTCTTTTTAATAGAGCTGCAGGGAAATGTCAATAGCGACAACATGGAGTAATCAGTATTCCTAAAATGTGTTTCCTAAACTTTGAAATCTTAGTAAGTCATTTAGACATCCACAGTTACGCTTGGGGTTGATAAGTCCACTTTATGTTCTGCTGTACAAAACATACAGTATTTGGTATCAAATCAGGCATCAGCAACTCAGACGCTACCATGTGTTTTCTGGTGCACTGTGGGGCAGATCTAATTGGGGGTAAGAAAATTAATAAAACCTGTGGTGCAGGGTTTTTCCTGCAGCTGCAGGGTTTTGGTATTCAATTGCTGGACTGAAAATGGGACACAGTGCCAATTAGCTTAATTGGTGTATAATAATAACTCACAATCAGAAGGCAGTGTATTCATCAAGTGAGTCTGTGAGTGTGTATAAGTATATAAGCGAGAGTGAGTGACCCCCGGTATCTGTGACCCTCCTCGCCCTCCCATGTTGTTGCTACCCCCCCCCCCCCCTGGAGCCAGCTGCTGGGAGAATTACATCTCCCAGCAGCCCCTGTGCTCTCCCAGCACCCCCAGAGCCTCCCACCAGCCCCCGGGACTCCCAGCAGACCCCTCCCCTGTAGGATGATGGACTGGAAATCACCGGGAGCTGAGGAGAGAACCACAGAGGTTTGTTTTTTCACGCGTTGTGAGGTTTTCAACACTGGAAACCCGCGGCCATTTTTTGTAAAATTGGATACCGCGGGAGTCGGAAGTGTGCATACCCATGGCAATCCAAAATTGAGCGCAAGGTATGCAAGGTTTTTTACCTCATTAAACCTTGCGCCCAATTTAATTTTCCCCTGTATCGCTAATTTACCATTTTACCCAAGATTTTATATTTTAAACTTGTCATCTGTAATGGTACAGCATATGGTTTCATAAGGTAGAACAACAACAAAACAAGCATAATAGTTACTATAAACCTGTTATACAGCTTTGTATAAACTGCTTTGTGTTAACTTTTTCTAAATTAATATATATGGAAAAATATTTTTTAATACAAGCCTCCCTTAAATTTGAGTAACAGAATTTGAAGGGTAATCTTGAGATAGTCTGCAGATGGTTTTATGCTTCTGGCAATGCTGCCTGAATAAAGTATACCCTCTTTTGTGCATTTTCAGTATGTTGGAAGGTTAAAATGTAAAAACGATGTTGGGGAGTATCCCATTGATGCATGACGTGATATGACAGACTACCTGTACCTTGCCTTATATGGTCACTTCCAAACATAGATTCAAGTCCCAGAAATGAAATGGTATAAAAGCTTTTGAATGATATAATCAAAGATTCACCAGCCAATGTTTTCCTGAAACAGCATCAGCTTTCGCACAGCTCATGGGCTGATTTATCTCGTACACACTGATTCAAACCATTGTTCCTACGTATCTTCTCTAGATTGCATTCCTCGTGGATATTTGTTGAAACAATCTGTTCTTTTATGTAAGGACAAAAATAAAATGCTAGTGTTAAAGTCCCATTTCAAATTCTACAACAGACACAAATTGGTTTCATGTTGGGTTTTTTCGATAACTATACTCAAGAGAAACATACATTGGGCACTGCAACTAACTTTAGGTAATATTGCAGGGAAATGAAAGATTTTAGAGCTGGTGGATCAAACACAGGGGCACATTTATAGATGCGGGCAAGGAAACAGTGCAAAGTAATTCTTGTGAAATAAAATAAAAATGTATGGTGCTGGGTTGCTGCAACCCACAGGCTTTAGCTATAAAAAGAAATGCTATGAACTGGCTTTTTCTCAATAGTGTTTTTCTGCATCTGCAGAGGATATTGTACTAAAGAAGTCCCATATATGCCTCTGAGTTTCCTTTCATCCAAAGGTATTCCCGATGCTTTCCCATTACTGCTACCACAGGACATTAACCCACAGATGGTCACTAAAAAAGTGTGTGTGTGTGTGTGTGTGTGTGTGTGTATATGGATAGATAGATAGATAGATAGATAGATAGATAGATAGATAGATAGATAGATAGATAGATAGATAGATAGATAGACTGTACAGTGAACATGGTTCAACATAAATAAGTTGTAGTAGTTTGACAGCACAGGCGGTCAACATAGTTATGCTGTCGTGCTAGATAAACATATAAACAGATTTGGAGTGCCGTACTCCTTCTTTGATCTTAATATGTTTTTCTCTGGCTTCTGGATTTAGGTTACATTTAGATTTCAGAGACCACCTTTTATTGACTATGGATCAATGTAAGACTCATGCTTCTAGCTGCATCATGTGGACAGATAGGTACGTGTGCTTTGTTTACCTAGGGGAGAGATGAAAAATCAGGATGCAATGTGGAAAGAAAATAAGCCAGTGGAGGGAATGTGAGGATTTTTGGACAATGTTCTGCTTGGAAAACCTGGGTCTGGTCATTCATGTCGACATTAGTTTGACACATACTGTACCACCTACTGAATCTAAACATTGTTGCAGACTAGGTATATCCATATGTGACCACCGCAATATTCTCTGATGGAAGTACCCTCTTCCAGCAGGATAATGACTGCACGGATTGTGATTTCAGTAACATGATGAAGAGTTCAAGGAGTTTCTCTGGAGGCCAAATTCACCAGATCTCAATTGAATCGAGCATCTTTGGATTGTCCATGGTTTCACCTGGCAATTTAAAGGTGATAAAAGATTTGCTGGTACCAGATACCACAGAACACCTTCAGAGGTCTGGTAGTATATTAATTCCTCAATGGGCAGAACTGTTTGGCAGCACATAAAAGCGCAATGGCATATTATGGTAGGTGGTCACAATGTTTTGGCTCAGTGAGTGTGAGTGTGTGTGTGTGTGTGTGTGTGTGTGTGTGTGTGTGTGTGTGTGTGTGTGTGTGTATAGTATTAAATGTATGACTTTCATTCATGAATATTTGATACATAGAATACATCTTATGTGATAAGTCATGCACATATTTATAGTTGTTGGAGAGGAGTGCGCGGTTAGCATACATGCATACATTGCATACATGCAATGCTGTATGTAATATATGACTGGCTGCTTTACCACTGGGATCAGCAGTGCTGTGCGTTGCACTCAAATTCCCTTCTCCTTCTAAGCCCACCCCCAGACTACCATTGGCTAGTTTTACAGGAGTCAGGGGGCAGGTTTAGAAAGGAAAGTAAAGCTGAATGCTGCTTTTTCCCGTGCGCAGCGGTGGCTGTGAAATGCACAACGTTGCTGATCCGGGAGGTAAGGCAGCCATCACATACATTACAGAAAATGTTGCATATATATTTATATCTCCTAATAACCCCCAACCTCCCCCCGCCCCCCCACGCAAACTGTTGGGAACTAACAGAACGAGTAAGATTTATTTATTGGCACTGCTAAATAAAATAAAACAAATCACTTATCAATACATATTAGAAAAATGACTGCTTTGTTGGGCAAGTCACTGCAGGTGTGTGCGTGTGTGAGTGTATATGTGCAGTGCAGCTGAAAGCCCAGATGTGGGGTTCAGTTACATTTGGTAAAAAATATACAAATACATTTAACAAAAGAAAACCTCATTTGTATGAAAAATATTTTTTTTAAACATTAATGTGTTCACAAATGCTTTATTCAAAGAATGAAGCATTTTTTATGCTTTTGTCTGTTATCACAAACCTATGACACATACAGCCACGATATTTGGTAAATAGGATTCCCAAACTTACAGTATGGGTTACAGTATCTGATTGTGACTTTTTCACACTTCTCGTAAATAGGCCCTGGTAGTTTATCAGCATTATTCATTATCAAGAACTTCTGTAGAATAAACTAACGCATATCTTCATGTCCAATAAATCGTTGAAGAGCTTATTGGAATATTACTCACAAGTTACCCTTAGGAAAAAAAATGGGGATACTATAAAAGTAGAATAGGTTCAGGATTCTTTATAGTACAGGGTTGTTAGGAGCAATAGTGTGTGTATACTTGCCGACATTCTGGCTGCCCCCTCTGGAAGGGAGCAGCCAGGTCAGCACAGCGAGGGGCGTGGTGCAGAAATGTAAGCGTGTGGCATGCATCAATGACGTTATATAGGGGCAAAACATGGGCGTGATCACGTCATCGTAGCCCCTCCCTTCCACACAATGTGTATTACCGCCATTGTGGGGTGGGGCTATGGTGACGCGATTCTGCATGAAGCACATCATCAGACCCTCAGACTGCCAACTTTGGACAGTGGCATCCATCAGGGGGGAGGGAGGGTGTCGCATTGGAGATGCGTTTGGAAACTAGCCCGCTCTTCCGCGAGGCCAGGAGCCTCACCCATTTTTCGGAAGCCTCCTGGCAGTTCCAGGAGAGTGGGCAAGCGTGTGTGTGTGTGTGTGTGTGTGTGTGTGTGTGTGTGTGTGTGGTGTATGTATATGACTATGACAGTATGATATGAAATATTCATGTAGATAACACAAGTGGATATGTATTCCTTACACTTTTCCAAACAGATGCTGATGATATAACATCACTATTATCAAGTTACTGTATAGAGATAGTTCACATATTTTTTTAAATATTCCAGCCAGATTATCAGTAAATCGGATGGAGCTCCAGCTCCAGGCCTCCACATAAAAATAGGCCCATCATCCTGCAGCACGATGATTACCAGCAGCCTAGCTGTCCACACAGTCGGCCATAAATTAGCATTTGTTTCTAATTATGACATTTTTCATTTTTCTATTTTTATGTATTTAGGGAGCAAGTGAAGCTATGGTCTAGGCAGGGTACAGGCCCACGTGGATCTGGCCACACCCACACAGTGCTAGTCACAGCTCCTCCCCTTCTCAATATAGGCCCTTGAACATTTTCAGACCCAGGCACATGTAGGTCTTAATCTGGCCCTGGAAATATTATGTCACTGTTATAGTATAGGCTTGGTCATATTAATAAAGAATTCACTTGCACTGCAGCCCTTTGTGAATGTGTTTTGTTTCACTTTTCATCTAGATGCATATTATTATTTTACAAAAAACAGTTCTGCTGCTTCAGTAGCTCATACATGGAACAGCGACGCAGTACTCAGTAGTATAGAACTTGGAGCACAGCAACAATATCATCAGCAGTGGAACTTATCAGAGCCAGTTACAGAACCGAGATCTGCCAACAATTTAATGTATCTGTTACTGTGGCATTTCTGCCAAAACACTATTGGACTATATAGGGAAACACAAAGCTACAAAAGCCTAAATATTCTGTACTGTAATACCTGCACAAACACTTGTATTTAGAATACAGACTAGCTACTGTGTGTGTACAACAATATAACAGCAGATTGCTTATTCAAATCTCCAGATTTCTTCTTCCATTACATTCTTGTCTGTTATGTGTTTTCCTGGCATGTAATATAGGCAATATAAGGGGAATTGTGGCCAGTATTGACAGTAAATCTATTTGAGAAATAATGTGCAGAAAGAGAACCACGGGCAGTAATGGCACAGTCTCAGCACAAATGGCAATTAATGAGTTAAGCAGTAGGCAGTGCTGTGGGCCTTTGAATATAGTGCAGCTGAGTGAAGCTGCAGCAAGGAGAGATCTGGATAGAGATGTTAACTAAAGGAGATCAGAGAGCCTTACAGCACCGCTAGAGAACATCACTGGCTACTATTTCCGACACCTCTAACATATCCACCTATGGATGTTGGCAGATGAGGTGCATCCCTGTTCAGCAATACAGAGTGTTAGCAATGGACAGCTATTCCCTGAAACCCAAACCTGGGGATTTCTAGGAGAGCTTTCTGCAGACTTGCTGCTTTCATATCCTCCTGTGAGCTCTGACTTACTCTGGAACACAAACTGCTGAAGCTGCTGTATATTCCTCCTCATACCCCAGAACAAGGAATGAACAAGCCAGTGCCGTACATTGGACATCCCCTGACATTTACCTCCACTATAATGCAGCAATTCACAGGCTAAAGGTCGGGGATGCCTCTGGAGCTGGCAGCGGGGACCTGCTAGTTGGGAAGCCTTGCCTGGGTGGTGGAGTTGGGCAGGAAAACCTTTCAGGTAAGGGCACAGATAATGTTACTTTACATGTTCTGCTAATTAACACTGTTTAATCATTCATCAACATATTGTAGAGATCAATAAGATGAAAGATGGTGAGCTGCAGTATTAGCCATGTCAAGTTTAAGCTAAATACATTAGGGGGAACTCTGGTACTTAAGCTTACTAGGTAAACTTTATCACCCATATAATTAATGTAGAACTGAATTTTAACCATGTTTTTCTTATAGAATAGTTACTCTTTTTCTTAAGTCTGTAGCATGCAGATGGTGAAAATGATCTTCTCATTCCCAGCCACAAGACTATTATATTAATATCGAGTAGACCTACAGAATGACATTATTTAGTGTTCAGTACCTGGCAGAGAGGATGTGATACTGAGATGGAAATCTCTCTAGGTTTATACTGTAACTTAAGGGAAATATAGGAGCATCACACAGCCTGTGACAATTCTTGTTATGTTTGTTGAAATGAATCTGGATATTGTATTAGCCATGTAGACATATACTCAAAGGGTCATTGTATACTACACAGGATTATTGAGGAATCTTAAAATACCTGTTTGTCATTTAGCAGAAAGAAGTGTGGGGAGACAAATCAACTTGATATTGGCTGTGGAAGAGGGCAGGGAGGTTTCAGGCGAGTTAGCTTCATGGCAACAGAAGCAGAGTCACAGAGGGAGGCAGATGGCTGAACGACAGGTGAGCAAGGCGAGGACTTAAACCAGCTAAATCCTTACAACCAAGAGTTTGTCTCGTACACCTCAGCACGCATCAGTGTGCAGATTGCCACTGACGGCACCACTGCTTCTCAGCAAGCTTCTGGCTGATTCCTGCAAGAACAATATTGTTGTACACCTTTGTGGACATGCAGTATCAAAGTTCCTGTGAAAAATTATTATCAGGAACTTCCGTGTAATATATTAATACATATCTTTAAGTTCAATAAATCTTAAAATAGGTCATTGGAATATTATTCACAAGATGCCCTTAGAAAAAAAAGGTGATACTAAAAAAATAGAACCGGTTCAGGTTTACTCACAATACAAGGTTGCTACATATAATATAATATATATATATATATATATATATATATATATATATATATATATATATATATATAAAATGTGGTCTCTGTGATGATTTTAAATATCTATTGTAGATGACAGAAGTGGTTGTTTATTCATTACACTATTCCAAATGAATGGTTTTATATATTCCCGCAGCCTGGAATTTTCATTCCAAATGGCAAATCTTTTGCATTCACGGGACCGTAGTAATCTGAGCAGCAGTGATCCATGATTAACTGACCACATATGAATGGTCTGGCTTCTAGGCAGCATCTCAAATACCAAAAATATAGCACAGTGTATATATGGTACTGTATGTGTGTGTTTATACATATAATACATGGAATGGAAATGGCATGTCTATGCTTTTTTTGTGATGCCATGATCTGCACTAGGTTATTTAGGAAAAACCACCCATATAGAGTATAACAATCACTATGCAATTCAGAATGTATCACTCCAGTTCTGTGAGCACAGGTAACATTTAAAAGGAAGAACCACCAGAATAAAGTGTCTACTTTGTAACAAATAATATTACTGTAGCTAAAATATAGTTCACACTCTAAATCACCGGTATTATGTTTCTTATAGCCCTGATAAGTCCCTTCTTGCATAATGTCTGTTTGCATATAGGGCTCCCTGTATGTTAAATGCTTTACCCAGTAATTAATTAGTAATGGTGACATCTACCATTGTGCAGCAAAACTTCACAATGGACTCACTAATCTGTCAAATGGGGCATCTCAGAGTTGCTTACTCACAGCTCCCCTGCAAGAGTTACCTAATTTAATTGATGGCTTATGTGACAATGAAAGGCTTATCTGGCAATGAAAGGGTTACAATGCCAAATTCCACAAATTTGATCTGCTGCGGTGGTCAGACACTAAGTGGATTATTGGCATAATATGACATGGATTACTGGTGATATACCATAATATGACAGGGTTTAGCTAGTGGTGCATGCTCATCAATAATGCCTGTCATTTGGAGATTTTTACTCCCTCATTATGTCTGGAAGTAAGTCTATCCTGGCAGAGTTAATCTTTATCTGCTGTTGAATAAGCTGATCCATGCCATATAATACTGCTGAGTGCCTATATATATATATATATATATATATATATATATATCAATTAAAATATGTTTGCAGTTCCTTTTTTATGCAAATTGTTTAGCCCAATGGCTTGGAGCAAAAACAATTTTTTATATATATTTTTTTATGGTCAGGGAAATTGTTAAAAGAACAGTACAGAATGTTATTTTTAATTCTGCAGCATTTCCAGTGCTTGTCGTTAGTCATTGATTGGATAGGACCACTGCCATAACATATCAAACACAAATCATTAAAAAGACTGTGATAATTGATGGCTGTCACCCTGTCATATTGATAGCGCTTTTTTCTTCATTCATTACTATTTGTCATTACTTAATCTCATGCCTATACAGCAGAAGTTAGACAACAGAGCAGCTATTACTACTGTAGATCTCTTCTGTTCCTATGTAGATCACTTCGTAAAGCTGTATTTTTGATCTTTTGTAGGTAACTTTTTACACAATTAACTTTTCAGTCTACTTACTTGTCCTGTACAACATGCAGCTACCTGCTGAGTGTGATTAACAATTAATTATGGAAGGTACAGTAGTGATCAATGGATCTGCCACACATTATACTGTTAGTACAAGGTGCATGGATACAGTTTGCTGCTAGTGGAACCGTGTTGTGTGTTTATTTGCGGTTGGCTTTGTAATGCACAGTGGTTTTCAGCTGACCTTCTAGGTTCTGAAATACTACGACTGGAATTTCTTTGTGAGAAGAGAATGTGTTTTAACACTTTTGTTGAGATCTGCAAATTATTGATTGTTTCCTTCCTTCTTTTGAAAGAGCTGCACATTTTAATGTTGTACTCTTTTTCTCACACTTAGTAAAATGGTGTAAATGCTGAATTGTAAAACTATTGCTTTTTGCAAGGCTGCTTGTCTGATGATAACTGGCAACATTAATTTGATTAGTGTGACAGTGAATTTTGTTGGCAGTCCTGATCCACTACTTGTCTATTACAGCATAATCCCACTTTTTAAGTGGGTGGGAATAAAACAGCCTGTCACCAATGAGATCATCAGAATTTCCACAGCTGACTGAGAACCTGATTCAGAGTTGTATGCAATGCAGATGTTTACAGAGTTGGGCAGTTATCGTCTCACTGCACATGCATCAGTGTTGAACTGCATATGCGCCAAGGTACCTTAGTGATGCCGCTCGCAGTGAGAATTTATTTGCAAAGTGATTGACAGTCAGGGACCGTTTGGGGGAGGTAACAGGGAATGGCAGCAAAAACGCATAAAGCAACCGTTTTGGGGCGAGACTCAGCCTGCAACTGCAATCTCTTACACACAAAACATGGCTTCAGGGTCTCAGTTCCATTCTGCACAAACATTGGCAGTCAATTATCGAAGGCTCAGCAACCACCGAGCCACCCAGGGGCATTTCTAAAGAGGAGGAGGCCCGTGAGCAGGCTCCGTCTGGGTCCCCTCCTCTCTAACAGGCAGCACTGTATTCCCACAGGACTATTCCCACTCGTGGGTGTCCACAACACCCATAGAGTTGGAATAGTACCTGAGGCTCACTGCACTCACCACCGAGCCTGCCTGCTTTCTGGCAGGCGGGATGCCGCTGTTGGGATATGAACATCCGACATCCTGCCCGCCGGTAAATCATACTGAATCCCACTGTGCAAGGTTAAAAGAAATCAGAAAAATACCTGTGTGATGTTCCAAATCGTTTTGTGATTGGATGGGCTTGCCCTGCCATCTTACAGTGTCATGCTATCATCACAAGGCTCCATCAACAGCGACTGGAATCACTACATTTTAGGTGTTATTTGCAACTGCTTTAGCAATCTTTGCTGGGGACTGTGGCTGGTCCTTCCTGACAGCTTACTCTTACTCTGTAGGACTGCGGAGTAGTAGAGAGCAGTGGTATGGATAAGGATGGTTTCTAGGATCTTCGCATTTTTAGGAAGCTTACAAAAACACAGCAACTCCCATGCGATGTCATGATGGGCAGGCCTAAGCTTTTGTAATATTATATACTGTAATATTGGTTAGTAGTCCAGGATTCAGGGAGAAATTGTGTTCCCTAAATAATTTCCTGGTTCATCATTGGTATCAGCGTCCACAGAAAAACTCAATGGCAGACACTCAGTCTGAGTGATGTGGTTGTTAAGATTATGGCTTCCCCCGACCTGTACGCACAGCAGATGCTTCATTAACATCCTACACACATATGCTTTGGGCATCCTGCCTCAGAAATGTCAGTACTTTAACACTTTCTGCATGTATAATAATATAACAGGGTACATTGCACCAATAAAGCAAATAAATGTACACAATTAGTTATTTCTGCTTATTCGCACTTGGTGGCAGGTGGATCCCGTCACTGTGCACTACAATCCCAAAATAATACTTTTGTTTTTGTTTTGTTTTTGAGCCGGTGTCAGGTTTTGAAGATTTCTTCCTTCAAATATTTGTCATTAGAATTTGCTATTGAGCAGTGGCCAAGTACTTCTCCCCATGTTTTGGTTGCTGGATACATTTCTTAGGATCTGCAGTATGTTGGAACTGGATGTGGTTAATTTACCGGCTGTTGGGATCCCGGCAGTCAGGATACTGATGGCGGAATCCCGACAGCTGGTGAAATGCTGGCAGTCAGAATCTCGACAGAAGCAGGTCCACAGCATCACCCGAGAGGGAATATAATGGTGTGACGAGCTAACCACCAGGCCCAAAGCATGGCGGCTGGTGGCAGACTGCACAGCATGACCGCTGACTTCAAGTTACGCTGCGCAGTGCGCACAGCATTGGGCAGGGGGACCCGGGAGGAGGGAGCTGGGCAGCGTCTGAGCCTCCTAAGGACGCTCAACGCTGCCAGGCAAAAAAAACAAGGGGGCTTTCTAATCCTGAAATGCTCAGATTGAATGCCGGCCAATTTTAGGCCTGAATCCCGGGATCCTGCCGATCCCGGGATTGTCCACCCTAGTTACAGGCCAAAAGGGAGAGCCTTCTTAGTAGCAGTAATTTTAACAGGTTTTTATTATTTTTTACTTTTTTAAAATTTTTATTCCAAACTTGACCCTCCCCACCCATCCCACCATTACTGAATTGAAATACAATTCAATCCCGGGATTACAAAAATGGGATGGGATTGGCTTCCCTAGCTTCAATGTAATATGTAATAGTTTAGTTAGAGTGGTAGATGAGTATTTAAATTCAATAGAAATGTATTGGCAAACATGTTTAGGAGTAATTTCAATAGACCAGTACAATTACATTGCTGTTTGTAAGTTCTTAACTGTGGTGTGAAATTATTATTATTATTATTATTATTATTATGATCTTTTATGTATAGGGCTCCAAAAGGTGTCAGTAGCGGCCTATAATGATAAGAACACTAAAATAAATATTACATAAATTACATAGAATAACCTTAAACCGGGTTGGGTACGGGATACCGGCAGTCAGACTGCATGAAATCCCGATAGGGGTTCTGAAGTAAGGTAACCCTAATCCTAACCCTCTCCCTAACTCTCCCTCCCTGCAAGACTAACCCTAACCCTCTTTCCCTGTAGCCTAACCTTCCCTCCCCAAGGCCTGACCCTAACCCTCCCTTCCCACAGCCTAACCATAACCCTCCACCCACAGCCCAACCCTTACCCACCCCTGCATACTTCTGTTCGGGATTTCAGCTGTTGAGATTCCCGCGTCTGCATTGTGAGTGCCGGAATGTCAACCACATCCCCTTTAAACACAATGATAAACCAAAAACTCTGAAGGCAGCAATGATGGAAGTAAAAGAGAACATTTTAAAAGAGAACATTTTTATACCCCTTTCACACCGCCTGAGGCAGGTCACGCTCGGGAGCCTGACACGGGGTCTCTCAGGGTGCGACCCACCTCAGGCACCTTTCACACCACAGTCAGCAGCCCGCCATATTGCCGGGTTGCTGACATCAGCGGTGACGCGGTGGGGGCAGCACTTGGAGATCACATGATCTCCAAGCGCTGCCCG
Organism: Pseudophryne corroboree; assembly: GCF_028390025.1. Classification (NCBI taxonomy): domain Eukaryota; kingdom Metazoa; phylum Chordata; class Amphibia; order Anura; family Myobatrachidae; genus Pseudophryne; species Pseudophryne corroboree. The sequence goes on along the minus strand of NC_086444.1, from coordinate 290,592,901 downwards.
TACATAGAGAGTGAATGGGAACCTGGCTCCCGTTCACACCGCACAGTGAGACGGGTTGAACACATGTTCAACCCTGCTCAAGAGCAGGGTTGAAATACCGGGTCACTTGACCCGGTATTTCAACTCTGGCAACATTCACACCGCACATGAGCACGGGTTTTGCGCATTCATGCGCCAAAAACCCATGTTCAGAGGTAGCGGTGTGAAAGGGGTTTAAGATTGCTACATGTTTTTTCTTCAAATAATTCACATGTTTTAGTATAACATATTTGCGTCTATTTTCATGTTTCCATCATATTATTCAGTTGAGAAACATTCATTCATTACCATTCTTACTGACCGAGTTCGTAGAGTACTAATGCAGTATTTTAGCAACATTAATATCTTGCATTGTCTCTCTATTCATTCTTATTTTTCACGTTTTAGTTTATGACATAAAATTCAGAAAATCAGGATTCAGATTTAGCTGTGTAACTGTTTATAGCTGGAAGCAGATGTGTAACAAGGGTAGGGTGAGTGGGGCACGTGCCCTGGGCGCCTTTGCAGGCCCAGGAGAGGGGGGCGCCGCCGCCGGCCAGGGCATCATGCCCCACTCGCCCCTGTCACACCGAAATGTGAGGGGAGGAGGGTGCAGCGTCTCTCCCTCCCCTCACCGCCGCTGCCAGCACTAGCAGCGCTGCTCTGTCTGGTCTCCGGCGGCGTTAGCCAATCAGAGCTTGTGGACCGGCTCCTGATTGGCTGCCGGTCCGCGAGCTCTGGTTGGCTAGCGAACCGGCGCCAGACAGCCGCCGGAGACCTGGAGCGCGGTGAGGGGAAGGAGAGGCGCTGCGCTCTCCTCCCCTCACATAGATATCAACAAGTGGTGAGTGACCGGGGGGGGGGGGGGGGCACAGTGGGGCATGTATCTGGCACTGAGTGGGGCATGTATCTGGCACTGAGTGGGGCATGTATCTGGCACTGAGTGGGGCATGTATCTGGCACTGAGTGGGGCATGTATCTGGCACTGAGTGGGGCATGTAACTGGCACTGAGTGGGGCATGTATCTGGCACAGTGGGACAAGTATCTGGCACTGAGTGGGGCATGTAACTGGCACAGTGGGGCATGTATCTGGCACTGTGGGGCATGTAACTGGCACGGTGGGGCATGTATCTGGCACTGTGGGGCATGTATCTGGCACTGTGGGGCAATGTATCTGGCACTGTGGGGCAATGTATCTGGCACTGTGGGGCAATGTATCTGGCACTGTGGGGCAATGTATCTGGCACTGTGGGGCAATGTATCTGGCACTGTGGGGCATGTATCCGGCACTGTGGGGCATTGTATCTGGCACTGTGGGGCAATGTAACTGGCACTGTGGGCCATTTTCAGTGGCCACACCCATTCTGGTGCGTGGCCACACCCCTTCTGGTGTGTGACCACGCCCATTTTTTTTCACCGCGTGCGCACATGCTTCATTTGGTGTTTTTTGTATTTTTTTTTTGGGCGGGGGGGCGCATTTTCCATCTTGCCCTGAGCTCCGAAAACCGTAGCTACGCCTCTGGCTGGAAGCTATATAGCTTTTTTATTTCCCATTGCAACAGACAGACTTGAGGTGTTTGTATTTCTAGCATGCAATGTACTGTATAATTTGAAACCTGACAACTTTTTAAAGTTTTTGGTAGATTAGTAAAACCTTAGCGATCCATTTAACAATGAGGCATAACCCATTTAACACTTGCGAAAGGGGTTATGTCCTCCTTTCAGTATTTAACAAAAATCTGTAAGTTTAGCTTAGCGCTGTTTGTCACTGTACTGCTTTCACCATTATATGGAAATAGCAATATGGTCCCCTTTGACGTTAATGGGGACACGGCAACAGCCTTCCCAGCCAGGTGAAATTGTCATGCGCATACACAGCGTGGAGAATGCCACCATGGAGGGAGACCTCACTGGACCTCATCGGAGAGGTAAGTATTTTTTAATACCTACGGCATACTTGTTATTACCACTGCATTACTAAATGAAATATGCCGCTGGTAATATGGGTCGTTATTAAATGGGGCCCTAAATATGGCCGGTATGATGCTAATAGATCTAATACTAGTGCCGCAGCAAACAGCGAGTCAGTTATAAGGTGGCAGGCATGGGGTGGTATATACATCATATACCATCTATGCATATAGAATAACAGAAACATATGAACAATGCTATTATCAAGATTACTAATCACATGATGCTAAATTCATCTAAATGGCTAAAATTCTTCATACAGGCACATGTGAGATCTCAAAATATCCTGTTGGAGATACATGAGTTGAGAAGTTGGATGGAAAACTTCTCCAGTGAACCTGTGCTAGATAGGTGTTGCTGGGATGTCTATCACCTGTAGACTATAAGATTAACACATTAGTAAAAGGAATATGGTTCACAAGAAATGTTGCCTCGATCTTGATGATGTCTATACTGACAAAGGCATGTTCTGTCTGACTCTGCCTTTTAATTTTTATTTGTCAGGGGACAAAAAATAGTTTTATCAGTCCACATGTTTAGCCATTAGTACTGGTCACTACTTTGGTTTTATCTTGAACTCAACCAATTCATGCCACATTCACTTCATGTTGTGATCTTATTATGTTGCAACTGGATGGCTGGAAGGCTATGAGTCAAAAGGAGAGGTTTATCAATCAATCAGCTCCTGTCATTTTACAGGCTGTTTGCAAAATTACACTTATGAGCTGATTGGATGGTACTTTATCTCTCTACACTTAGGGCACGGCGTTTCTATAGTAGGTGCAGTGTGCGCGGTGCACACGGGCCCCTGAGTCCAGAGGGGGCCCCCACCGCACACGCTGCACCCATTTTTAAAATACTCTCCCCTCCGGAGTCCAGCGCCGGTATCCGCAGCGCTGTTAAAACACTGTGAAAATGGCTCAGCAGCCATTTTCACGGAGTTCTGCGCATGTGTAGTAGAGAAATCTCAGGAAAAATGGCAGCCGCACCATTTTCCAGGAGATCTGTGCATGCGCAGTAGAGTCTGAGCCCTCTAGTGCTCAGACTCTCAGCGTTGCCGACAGAGAGGAGGGGGCCAGAACGGAGGAGGCTGAACACGGTCCTCCTCCTCTATTAAAGCGCCCCTGACTTAGGGGTCTATTTACTAAGCCTTGGATGCAGATAAAGTAGATGGAGATAAAGTACCAGCCAATCAGCTCCTAACTGTCATTTTTCAAACACAGCCTGTGACATGGCAATTATCAGCTGATTGGCTGGTACTTTATCTCTGTCCACTTTATCTCCATCCAAATCTTAGTAAATAGACCCCTATATCTCTCTCCAAGCTTTACTAATCTCCTCCAAAGTAAATTGGCCATTGAAATAGTATTCCTGCCACAATGGATTCTAGGAACAGAAAAACGTAATTCAAAAAAGACTTTGTTACAGAGCTTAAAAATAGAGGCCCTCATTCCGAGTTGATCGCTCGCAGTGCGAATTTAGCAGAGTTGCTCACGCTAAGCCTACGCCTACTGGGAGTGTATCTTAGCTTCTTAAAATTGCGACCGATGTATTCGCAATATTGCGATTACAAACTACTTAGCAGTTTCAGAGTAGCTTCAGACTTACTCGGTATCTGCGATCAGTTCAGTGCTTGTCGTTCCTGGTTTGACGTCATAACACACCCAGCGTTCGCCCAGACACTCCCCCGTTTCTCCGGCCACTCCTGCGTTTTTTCCGGAAACGGTAGCGTTTTTATCCACACGCCCCTAAAACGCCGTGTTTCCGCACAGTAACACCCATTTCCTGTCAATCACACTACGATCGCCGGAGCGAAGAAAAAGCCGTGAGTAAAAATACTATCTTCATGGTAAAATTACTTGGCGCAGTCGCAGTGCGATTATTGCGCATGCGTACTAAGCGGAATTTCACTGCGATGCAATGAAAATTACCGAGCGAACGACTCGGAATGAGGGCCAGAGTTCCTAGTGTGCATTAAGCGTGCTATTTTCCAGGGTGTGAATCTGAATGTTTCTCCCTTTAGATCCATGGCAGTTGTATACCCAGCCAAAGTATACTTTACATTCAAAACTGTATTGTTTGGTGAGAAAATAAAACTACTAACTCATTAAGGCTCCAGCTGTGACACTTCAGGTAACATCTGCTTTGGTTTAGGTTGTTGTAATATTTCCTTTTGTATATTAATTTGAAATATTCTCTAGCAGTGTATTTTACAACCAAGTTTATCTGATGTAACTGTTAAATAACATATTGCTCAGGCTCTTACTGATCAGGATGCATCCTTATATTCACTTCACCGTGTATAGTATGTATCCTTTCTGAGCCTTTTATACAGCTGCAAAAAGTCATTTTGTAAAAAAAGACCAGCGTGAATATTGGCCCTCATTCCGAGTTGTTCGCTCTGTAATTTTCTTCGCATCGCAGCGATTTTCCGCTAATTGCGCATGCGAAATGTTCGCACTGCGACTGCGCCAAGTAAATTTGCTAAGAAGTTTGGTATTTTACTCACAGCATTACGAGGTTTTTTCTTCGTTCTGGTGATCGTAATATGATTGACAGGAAGTGGGTGTTTCTGGGCGGAAACTGGCCGTTTTATGGGAGTGTGTGAAAAAACGCTGCCGTTTCTGGGAAAAACGCGGGAGTGGCTGGAGAAACGGGGGAGTGTCTGGGCGAACGCTGGGAGTGTTTGTGACGTCAAACCAGGAACGAAACTGACTGAACTGATCGCAGTGGCAGAGTAAGTGTGGAGCTACTCAGAAACTGCTAAGAAGTGTCTATTCGCAAATCTGCTAATCTTTCGTTCGCAATTTTACTATGCTAAGATTCACTCCCAGTAGGCGGCGGCTTAGCGTGTGCAAAGCTGCTAAAAGCAGCTTGCGAGCGAACAACTCGGAATGACCACCATTGTCATGTTAATAAAACAGCAGCATCTTCATCTTCATCATTCTGTTCTTCATCATCATCATCATAAACAACAACAGCAGCAGCAAACATCCCACGTAATATCGAATTGTATGTACAGTAATTCTCATCTTAGTGAAATGTAAATTCTACAGATTGAGTAAAACTAGCATTGAAAGTTTTTTGCTTAGAAAAACAATAAGACCATTATAAATGATAGTAATAAATATTTTGCATTTAATTTTTTTTTTTTTTTCATGAAAATTTAATTTCAAATGGTGAAATATACAAAGTTGCAACCACAGTGGAATACCTTCCAACATTTGGGGAGAAAGGATCTTGTCTTAACTGTTCATCCGCTCATTCCATGTACTCTTCCTGGGATTTAGAGGCTGGGTTTAGAGGCTTGTGGAATAATATTGGAGACTGATGGCTATGTTGAATCAGATGTTTTCTGAGATGGACATACAGTATGTAGAGGACTATTTGAGAATACAGATACCTTTTTATAAATGTTTCCACCTGTGTTTAGTAGAGATGAGCGGGTTCGGTTCCTCGGAATCCGAACCCGCCCGAACTTCATGTTTTTTTACACGGGTCTGAGCGACTCGGATCTTCCCGCCTTGCTCGGTTAACCCGAGCGCGCCCGAACGTCATCATGACGCTGTCGGATTCTCGCGAGGCTCGGATTCTATCGCGAGACTCGGATTCTATATAAGGAGCCGCGCGTCGCCGCCATTTTCACACGTGCATTGATATTGATAGGGAGAGGACGTGGCTGGCGTCCTCTCCATTTAGATTAGAAGAGAGAGAGTGAGATTGAGACAGAGACACTTGATTTACTGGAGCTTAGGAGTACTAGAGAGTGCAGAGTTTACTAGTGACTGACCACTGACCAGTGACCACCAGTGCAGTTTTATTTAATATATTCCGTTCTCTGCCTGAAAAAAACGATACACAGTGACTCAGTCACATACCATATCTGTGCTCAGCCCAGTGTGCTGCATCATCTATGTATAATATCTGACTGTGCTCACACAGCTTAATTGTGGGGGAGACTGGGGAGCAGTTATAGGTTATAGCAGGAGCCAGGAGTACATACATATTATTAAAATTAAACAGTGCACACTTTTGCTGCAGGCAGGAGTGCCACTGCCAGTGTGACTGACCAGTGACCTGACCACACTGACCACCAGTATAGTATACTATATTGTGATTGCCTGAAAAAGTTAAACACTCGTCGTGTGACTTGTGTGGTGTTTTTTTTTTTTATTCTATAAAAAACTCATTCTGCTGACAGACAGTGTCCAGCAGGTCCGTCATTATATAATATATACCTGTCCGGCTGCAGTAGTGATATATATATATTTTTTATATCATTATTTATCATCCAGTCGCAGCAGACACAGTACGGTAGTTCACGGCTGTAGCTGCCTCTGTGTCGGCACTCGGCAGTCCATCCATAATTGTATACCACCTACCCGTGGTTTTTTTTTTCTTTCTTCTTTATACATACTACATCTCATTATCATCCAGTCTATATTAGCAGCAGACACAGTACAGTATGGTAGTCCACGGCTGTAGCTACCTCTGTGTCGGCACTCGGCAGTCCATCCATAATTGTATACCACCTACCCGTGGTTTTTTTTTTCTTTCTTCTTTATACATACTACATCTCATTATCATCCAGTCTATATTAGCAGCAGACACAGTACAGTACGGTAGTCCACGGCTGTAGCTACCTCTGTGTCGGCACTCGGCAGTCCATCCATAATTGTATACCACCTACCCGTGGTTTTTTTTCTTTCTTCTTTATACATACATACTACATCTCATTATCAACCAGTCTATATTAGCAGCAGACACAGTACAGTACGGTAGTCCACGGCTGTAGCTACCTCTGTGTCGGCACTCGGCAGTCCGTCCATAATTGTATACCACCTACCCGTGGTTTTTTTTTCTTTCTTCTTTATACATACATACTACATCTCATTATCATCCAGTCTATATTAGCAGCAGACACAGTACAGTACGGTAGTCCACGGCTGTAGCTACCTCTGTGTCGGCACTCGGCAGTCCATCCATAATTGTATACCACCTACCCGTGGTTTTTTTTTCTTTCTTCTTTATACATACTACATCTCATTATCATCCAGTCTATATTAGCAGCAGACACAGTACAGTACGGTAGTCCACGGCTGTAGCTACCTCTGTGTCGACACTCGGCAGTCCATCCATAATTGTATACCACCTACCCGTGGTTTTTTTTTCTTTCTTCTTTATACATACATACTACATCTCATTATCAACCAGTCTATATTAGCAGCAGACACAGTACAGTACGGTAGTCCACGGCTGTAGCTACCTCTGTGTCGGCACTCGGCAGTCCATCCATAATTGTATACCACCTACCCGTGGTTTTTTTTTCTTTCTTCTTTATACATACTACATCTCATTATCATCCAGTCTATATTAGCAGCAGACACAGTACAGTACGGTAGTCCACGGCTGTAGCTACCTCTGTGTCGGCACTCTGCAGTCCATCCATAATTGTATACCACCTACCCGTGGTTTTTTTTTCTTTCTTCTTTATACATACATACTACATCTCATTATCAACCAGTCTATATTAGCAGCAGACACAGTACAGTACGGTAGTCCACGGCTGTAGCTACCTCTGTGTCGGCACTCGGCAGTCCATCCATAATTGTATACCACCTACCCGTGGTTTTTTTTTCTTTCTTCTTTATACATACATACTACATCTCATTATCAACCAGTCTATATTAGCAGCAGACACAGTACAGTACGGTAGTCCACGGCTGTAGCTACCTCTGTGTCGGCACTCGGCAGTCCGTCCATAATTGTATACCATCTACCCGTGGTTTTTTTTTCTTTCTTCTTTATACATACATACTACATCTCATTATCATCCAGTCTATATTAGCAGCAGACACAGTACAGTACGGTAGTCCACGGCTGTAGCTACCTCTGTGTCGGCACTCGGCAGTCCATTCATAATTGTATACTAGTATCCATCCATCTCCATTGTTTACCTGAGGTGCCTTTTAGTTGTGCCTATTAAAATATGGAGAACAAAAATGTTGAGGTTCCAAAATTAGGGAAAGATCAAGATCCACTTCCACCTCGTGCTGAAGCTGCTGCCACTAGTCATGGCCGAGACGATGAAATGCCAGCAACGTCGTCTGCCAAGGCCGATGCCCAATGTCATAGTACAGAGCATGTCAAATCCAAAACACCAAATATCAGTAAAAAAAGGACTCCAAAATAAAATTGTCGGAGGAGAAGCGTAAACTTGCCAATATGCCATTTACCACACGGAGTGGCAAGGAACGGCTGAGGCCCTGGCCTATGTTCATGGCTAGTGGTTCAGCTTCACATGAGGATGGAGGCACTCAGCCTCTCGCTAGAAAAATGAAAAGACTCAAGCTGGCAAAAGCAGTAGCACCGCAAAGAACTGTGCGTTCTTCGAAATCCCAAATCCACAAGGAGAGTCCAATTGTGTCGGTTGCGATGCCTGACCTTCCCAACACTGGACGTGAAGAGCATGCGCCTTCCACCATTTGCACGCCCCCTGCAAGTGCTGGAAGGAGCACCCGCAGTCCAGTTCCTGATAGTCAGATTGAAGATGTCAGTGTTGAAGTACACCAGGATGAGGAGGATATGGGTGTTGCTGGCGCTGGGGAGGAAATTGACCAGGAGGATTCTGATGGTGAGGTGGTTTGTTTAAGTCAGGCACCCGGGGAGACACCTGTTGTCCGTGGGAGGAATATGGCCGTTGACATGCCTGGTGAAAATACCAAAAAAATCAGCTCTTCGGTGTGGAACTATTTCAACAGAAATGCGGACAACAGGTGTCAAGCCGTGTGTTCCGTTTGTCAAGCTGTAATAAGTAGGGGTAAGGACGTTAACCACCTCGGAACATCCTCCCTTATACGTCACCTGCAGCGCATTCATAATAAGTCAGTGACAAGTTCAAAAACTTTGGGTGACAGCGGAAGCAGTCCACTGACCAGTAAATCCCTTCCTCTTGTAACCAAGCTCACGCAAACCACCCCACCAACTCCCTCAGTGTCAATTTCCTCCTTCCCCAGGAATGCCAAAAGTCCTGCAGGCCATGTCACTGGCAATTCTGACGAGTCCTCTCCTGCCTGGGATTCCTCCGATGCATCCTTGCGTGTAACGCCTACTGCTGCTGGCGCTGCTGTTGTTGCTGCTGGGAGTCGATGGTCATCCCAGAGGGGAAGTCGTAAGCCCACTTGTACTACTTCCAGTAAGCAATTGACTGTTCAACAGTCCTTTGCGAGGAAGATGAAATATCACAGCAGTCATCCTGCTGCAAAGCGGATAACTGAGGCCTTGACAACTATGTTGGTGTTAGACGTGCGTCCGGTATCCGCCGTTAGTTCACAGGGAACTAGACAATTTATTGAGGCAGTGTGCCCCCGTTACCAAATACCATCTAGGTTCCACTTCTCTAGGCAGGCGATACCGAAAATGTACACGGACCTCAGAAAAAGACTCACCAGTGTCCTAAAAAATGCAGCTGGACCCAATGTCCACTTAACCACGGACATGTGGACAAGTGGAGCAGGGCAGGGTCAGGACTATATGACTGTGACAGCCCACTGGGTAGATGTATGGACTCCCGCCGCAAGAACAGCAGCGGCGGCACCAGTAGCAGCATCTCGCAAACGCCAACTCTTTCCTAGGCAGGCTACGCTTTGTATCACCGCTTTCCAGAATACGCACACAGCTGAAAACCTCTTACGGCAACTGAGGAAGATCATCGCGGAATGGCTTACCCCAATTGGACTCTCCTGTGGATTTGTGGCATCGGACAACGCCAGCAATATTGTGTGTGCATTAAATATGGGCAAATTCCAGCACGTCCCATGTTTTGCACATACCTTGAATTTGGTGGTGCAGATTTTTTTAAAAAACGACAGGGGCGTGCAAGAGATGCTGTCGGTGGCCAGAAGAATTGCGGGACACTTTCGGCGTACAGGCACCACGTACAGAAGACTGGAGCACCACCAAAAACTACTGAACCTGCCCTGCCATCATCTGAAGCAAGAAGTGGTAACGAGGTGGAATACAACCCTCTATATGCTTCAGAGGTTGGAGGAGCAGCAAAAGGCCATTCAAGCCTATACAATTGAGCACGATATAGGAGGTGGAATGCACCTGTCTCAAGCGCAGTGGAGAATGATTTCAACGTTGTGCAAGGTTCTGATGCCCTTTGAACTTGCCACACGTGAAGTCAGTTCAGACACTGCCAGCCTGAGTCAGGTCATTCCCCTCATCAGGCTTTTGCAGAAGAAGCTGGAGACATTGAAGGAGGAGCTAACACGGAGCGATTCCGCTAGGCATGTGGGACTTGTGGATGGAGCCCTTAATTCGCTTAACAAGGATTCACGGGTGGTCAATCTGTTGAAATCAGAGCACTACATTTTGGCCACCGTGCTCGATCCTAGATTTAAAGCCTACCTTGGATCTCTCTTTCCGGCAGACACAAGTCTGCTGGGGTTGAAAGACCTGCTGGTGAGAAAATTGTCAAGTCAAGCGGAACGCGACCTGTCAACATCTCCTCCTTCACATTCTCCCGCAACTGGGGGTGCGAGGAAAAGGCTCAGAATTCCGAGCCCACCCGCTGGCGGTGATGCAGGGCAGTCTGGAGCGACTGCTGATGCTGACATCTGGTCCGGACTGAAGGACCTGACAACGATTACGGACATGTCGTCTACTGTCACTGCATATGATTCTCTCAACATTGAAAGAATGGTGGAGGATTATATGAGTGACCGCATCCAAGTAGGCACGTCACACAGTCCGTACTTATACTGGCAGGAAAAAGAGGCAATTTGGAGGCCCTTGCACAAACTGGCTTTATTCTACCTAAGTTGCCCTCCCACAAGTGTGTACTCCGAAAGAGTGTTTAGTGCCGCCGCTCACCTTGTCAGCAATCGGCGTACGAGGTTACATCCAGAAAATGTGGAGAAGATGATGTTCATTAAAATGAATTATAATCAATTCCTCCGCGGAGACATTGACCAGCAGCAATTGCCTCCACAAAGTACACAGGGAGCTGAGATGGTGGATTCCAGTGGGGACGAATTGATAATCTGTGAGGAGGGGGATGTACACGGTGATATATCGGAGGATGATGATGAGGTGGACATCTTGCCTCTGTAGAGCCAGTTTGTGCAAGGAGAGATTAATTGCTTCTTTTTTGGGGGGGGGTCCAAACCAACCCGTCATATCAGTCACAGTCGTGTGGCAGACCCTGTCACTGAAATGATGGGTTGGTTAAAGTGTGCATGTCCTGTTTATACAACATAAGGGTGGGTGGGAGGGCCCAAGGACAATTCCATCTTGCACCTCTTTTTTCTTTTATTTTTCTTTGCGTCATGTGCTGTTTGGGGAGGGTTTTTTGGAAGGGCCATCGTGCGTGACACTGCAGTGCCACTCCTAGATGGGCCCGGTGTTTGTGTCGGCCACTAGGGTCGCTTATCTTACTCACACAGTCAGCTACCTCATTGCGCCTCTTTTTTTCTTTGCGTCATGTGCTGTTTGGGGAGGGTTTTTTGGAAGGGACATCCTGCGTGACACTGCAGTGCCACTCCTAGATGGGCCCGGTGTTTGTGTCGGCCACTAGGGTCGCTTATCTTACTCACACAGTCAGCTACCTCATTGCGCCTCTTTTTTTCTTTGCGTCATGTGCTGTTTGGGGAGGGTTTTTTGGAAGGGCCATCCTGCGTGACACTGCAGTGCCACTCCTAGATGGGCCCGGTGTTTGTGTCGGCCACTAGGGTCGCTTATCTTACTCACACAGTCAGCTACCTCATTGCGCCTCTTTTTTTCTTTGCGTCATGTGCTGTTTGGGGAGGGTTTTTTGGAAGGGCCATCCTGCGTGACACTGCAGTGCCACTCCTAGATGAGCCCGGTGTTTGTGTCGGCCACTAGGGTCGCTTATCTTACTCACACAGTCAGCTACCTCATTGCGCCTCTTTTTTTCTTTGCTTCATGTGCTGTTTGGGGAGTGTTTTTTGGAAGGGCCATCCTGCGTGACACTGCAGTGCCACTCCTAGATGGGCCAGGTGTTTGTGTCGGCCACTAGGGTCGCTTAGCTTACTCACACAGCTACCTCATTGCGCCTCTTTTTTTCTTCTTTGTGTCATGTGCTGTTTGGGAAGTGTTTTTTGGAAGGGCCATCCTGCGTGACACTGCAGTGCCACTCCTAGATGGGCCAGGTGTTTGTGTCGGCCACTAGGGTCGCTTATCTTACTCACACAGCTACCTCATTGCGCCTCTTTTTTTCTTCTTTGCGTCATGTGCTGTTTGGGGAGTGTTTTTTAGAAGGGCCATCCTGCGTGACACTGCAGTGCCACTCCTAGATGGGCCAGGTGTTTGTGTCGGCCACTAGGGTCGCTTAGCTTACTCACACAGCTACCTCATTGCGCCTCTTTTTTTTTCTTTGCGTCATGTGCTGTTTGGGGAGTGTTTTTTGGAAGGGCCATCCTGCGTGACACTGCAGTGCCACTCCTAGATGGGCCAGGTGTTTGTGTCGGCCACTAGGGTCGCTTAGCTTAGTCATCCAGCGACCTCGGTGCAAATTTTAGGACTAAAAATAATATTGTGAGGTGTGAGGTATTCAGAATAGACTGAAAATGAGTGGAAATTATGGTTTTTGAGGTTAATAATACTTTGGGATCAAAATGACCCCCAAATTCTATGATTTAAGCTGTTTTTTAGGGTTTTTTGAAAAAAACACCCGAATCCAAAACACACCCGAATCCGACAAAAAAAATTCGGTGAGGTTTTGCCAAAACGCGGTCGAACCCAAAACACGGCCGCGGAACCGAACCCAAAACCAAAACACAAAACCCGAAAAATTTCAGGCGCTCATCTCTAGTGTTTAGGTGAGAGTTATTCATGAGATTTTATATATGTCACCGAATTTAGGTGGCTACAGTCACAAAGGGAGACCTTTAATGGTTCATTTCTGTTTAGAATTGACCCTGGTTCTTCTGTATTCTTCTTTTTGAGAGACTAGAAGGATACTTATATATAACCATATTGGATACAGAGGATTCAGAATACTCATTCACTAACAGCGCTTTTGCACCATTCATTTGTTGTTTTTATGTTGATTATGACTGTGCTCCTGATTATATTGGAGTAAGCTGCAGTTTGGGGGGGGGGGGGGCGGAAGTTACATTGTTTCTCTTTCTTTGGGGGCCTATCAAATATTGTTTATGAAATCTGGTTGTTTTTGGAGAATATTCGTAAATTTTTTTGTATCCCCCGAATGTACTATGGTGGGGCCACAGCCAATATCTCCATATCTGTTGCAGTCCTCCATTTCTTACAACAGCCGCAACCCTCATAGGTTTCTATGAGGCTGCATGCAAAACTGTCAGATTTACAAAGCTCCAGAATGTGAAGCCGGGACCCAAAACAGGGCAATAGCTTTACATTATCACACTGCTTCCAGCTCTTCACCCATCTCCTGGTAAATTTGCGTGCAAAATGTACAGAAAAACATATGCCCAAATCCAACACCTATATGTGCAGAAAGTGAAACACTAACCTTTGTTTGAATCTCTGTTGTTAATTCCTCATCCCCAGTAGGCCCCAATAGGTCAGGGGGAAACAGGATTCTTTTCAGCAAAGTGGCCTACGGGAGAGGTGCACCATAATAGTTTTTTTTGTCCCATGCTCACTTCAGAGTTTCTGGCCCAGGCTTGATTTTCACTATAGTAGTTGGACCCTAAGCTTGTGAACTCTCTGTACTAGTGTAAATCAGCCCAGGCTGCTTTAGCACTGGGACAAAGTTGCTGACTTTCTGGCTGCCCCCTCCGGGAGAGGGCAGCCAGCTCAGCGCAGCAGGTAGCTGGGAGGCAGGGTTTTTGACGTCACATTGGGGTGTGGCGGGGGCATGGCTAAGTAGCTGAGGCTGTACAGGGGGGAAGCTTGCGGTCGCATCGCTGTATCCATGCCCCCACTATACAAAGCTGATATTGCAGTCACTGTACAGTTGGAGGCGTGGCTGAATCGCATCATCGGGTCCCCTTGTACAGCCCACTTGTGCTCTGTGCTCGAGGAGGGGATGCGGGGGAGTTGCAGTGCTGCAGGAGACTTGCCCACCTTTCCAGGAGGGTAGGAAAGTATGCACTGGGATTAGTTGAAGGTTTTGGAAGCAGGCATAACAGTTCAGCATTTGTGGTCTGAGCAATTATAACTGTCAATCATTAGCATGTCTCTGCCAACCAGCGGCTTGCCAACAATACCATCGCTCAGACTACAGATCTTGCTGATTAATTAATTTAAGAAGGGATATGGACATACTAATTTGATTCACAAAGTTCAGTGCTCACAATTACAACCAGATACCATCTGGTGGACAGAAATATATGGCAGAAAAATTCAATATCAATCTTTGGCAAACAAACTTGGCATGATAAGATGTTTCTTTGAGGAGTCAGCTCACATTGCATGAATGAAGTTATGCAGTGTTAATTGTTTATTTAACACTAACTACATGTGTTACATAAACTTATAATCAGTGGATTATTTGTCTGCAAATGTACAATAACCTTGGAAATAACGTTCTATGTACATTTAGGTCTGCATAATCAAAGGTGTAGCTAGGCGCCATGGTGCCCGGAGCAAGGGTATGTTTTGGTACCCCCTACCTCTGTACTGAATTGGGGGCCTAGCCAACATGTGGGTGCATGTTACATTTGAAAAGAAACAATATTTTAAAATCCTAAATTGGTGACAGGGCTGGTTCCAGACCTTGTGGAGCTCAGGGCAAAAGTTTCCTTTGGGTGCCCCCCATGTTTAAAATAGGCTCAGTGCGTGCTGAAGGCTTGCAGCACTATAAAGAGGGTGGGCAGAGCTGTCAGTCTCTCCCGCTATCTGGCCTGCCCTGTTCCCCACCTAGTCTCTGAGCCAGTGTGCACCCCCTCTGCTTCTCCTCCTCCTGCTCTGCAGCTGCCAGTACAGTGGCCCACAGGAATAGGGGGTAGTGGTCCGCAGCACGCCCTCTAACTTTTTTGGCACCCGGAGCTCGCGCTCCACCGGAGCAACCCCCGCTACACCCCTGTGCATATTATACTACCACCAGACTTAGGGGATAATTCAGTTGGGCGCAAGGATTATCGAGGTAATAAACCTTGCATACCTCGTGCTCCATTTTGGATTACTGCAGGTATGCGCTTTTCCATTACTTCTGGTAGTATCCAATTAAATAAAAAGTGTCTGAGGGTTTTTCAGCACTGAAAGCCCTGCAGCAAGAGTTAAAAAAGAAATGATACTTACCCCTCTGGTGGTCTCAGCAACTCCTGGTGGTCTCCCCTCCATCTTTGCACTGGGGAGGGGGTTGCTGGAAGTCCTGGGGGCTGCAGGGAGATGTAGTTCTCTTAGCTGGGAATTCACTACACAAGGGGGGGCACACACACTCATGCACATACACACTCACTCATATACACACACACAGACACTCATACACTTGCAAACACTCACACACACATAATCACTGCAGCGGCAGTAGACCCGGTACCCACCGTTGGATGCAGAAGACATAACTTTGGAAAACGAATAAATACAGACTAATTAAGCTAATTGGAAACTTCCAATTGCTTAATTAGTCCTTGGGGGGATGCCACCAAGGTGCAGAGCAAGTCCCGGTGATTTTTCCTATAATTGACAATTTTAGGAAAAATCAGACTTGCTCTAGAGGTGCAAGAAAAATGACGTGTGATTTCTATAGAAATCACAGCATCCCATATTCAGGCCTGCAACTGAATAGCAAAACCCTGCAGCTGTGGTAAAAAAAAGCACTGCAGGGTTTTTCAAATTTCCCACTGTCAATTGAATCCCCCCCCCCCCTATAGACAAGCCTTCTGCACTTGAACTGTTCCTTGGTCATCTATACAGTAGGTAAAAATCACTCCCGGTCCAATCCTATAGGAAAAAACAGTGTAGATATAAAACTATGCTCATCTCCACACTGGTTACCTCCTAACATGCTCACTTCCAATACTTCTCCCACTCTGTCCCCCTCCATTGGAACTCACCGCCCACACAAAGTCACACATTCTGCTAGACTTGCTAGCTCCAAACGTGCACTCAATACACTCCTTTTGATTACAGCTTACCACCCAACCTGCTCTTCTCCCCACGTTGCCAGCCGACAGTTAACCCTCCTCCCACAGATACCATAGTATGTAAGTTCTCACTGGCAGGACTATTTTTCCACTTGTTTTTTCCTTAGCACTATCAATGCCATCTGTGCTTATTGTCTTTTGTCTCCAAGTACTGTACATTCAGTGATTGACACCTTTAACTTGTGTACAGACTCACCTAGTCTTGAACTGTCTCTTCGCCCTGTGAAATCAGTATGTTATACCGGAGTACGGGATCCCGCCTCTCGAAATACCTTTGTCGGGATCCCAAAGTTAAAAACACTGACACAAGTTACTAAAGAGTGTTCTACTCCACCCCCCTAACCATAATCCTCCCTACCCGCAGCCTAACCCTAGCCTCCCCCCTTAGTGTCTAACCCTATGCACCACCTGGAGGTGCCTAAACTTAACCCCCATCCCCGCTGCCTAAACCTAACCCTCCCACCCCTGCAGCCTGAGCCTAACTTCCCCTGGGGTGCCTAACCCTAACCCACCCTCCCTGCAGGCTAACCCTAACCTTCCCCCGTGGCCTAACCCCAGGCTTGGACTGGCCCACAGGGGTACAGGTGAAACCACCGGTGGGCCCCACTGCTTGGGGGCCCCATCTCCTGCTCTAAGGATCAGGTTCTAGACTGTGCACTTGAATAATGCATTATACATACAGTATGTTACCTTATACTGGACTACAGTGCATTGCTGTTATTAATCTGGTACATTATCATGCATGCAGCATCTGAATTACTGTATATATTTATGAAGGGGCCCAGACGTTGCACTCTCTAATGGTTAGTCAATCCAATGAGGCAGCAGGCCACACCCCTCAGCAGACTGGCCACACCCCTAAACATGGGCCCCTACCACTGCATTCCCCCGGTGGGCCCTACATGCCTCAGTCCGACACTGCCTAACCCTAACCCCCCCCCCCCGCCTGATGCCTAAACCTAACCCCCCCCACCCCCCCACCCGACCCTAAACCTAACCTTGTAGCTATACCTATGGTAGTGATGTGGGCTGTCGGGATTCCGGCGTCGGTATACTGGCCCATTCGGAGTTCCGGCATCAGGATTCTGAAGGGTTACGGGATCCCGGCGTTGGTATTCTGGCTGCAGGGATCATGACAGCCGGCATCTTGACCGCATCCCCTCCCTGTGACTAATCACCACTTTCCCTACAAGACAGTGAGTTGCACTACCCTTACTTCATATTCTCATCCTACTTAGTCTGTCACTTTATTGATGTATATTTTGTGTGTGTATGTGTGTGCATGTGTGTGCGTGTATGTGTGTGTGTGTGTGTGTGTGTGTGTGTGTGTGTGTGTGTGTATATATATATATATATATATATATATATATAAACATGTGCCTAGGGGAGACATTTGCTGGGAGAGGGTTGGTGGCACAGCATGCTCACTTGCTTGAGTACCCTGCTATTCATTAAGACTCTAGACGGTGATGGCATCTCACTTGTGCTATCGCCTCTGCCTGATTAACAGGCAGAGACTTTTGCAGGGCAGGAGGGGGCATCGTGGCATCGTTAAAGGAGCATTGACTCAGCGTTGGAGGTGTGGTACGGACTACACAGACGTGTCCAGAGTGTTTGTGGGGCGGGCCGCAGCAGCTGTGTTACGTCACACGCAGCCGCTGAGACCCGAAACATGGTGGGTAGCCTGCCTTTGCAGCTAGACTGTGTAGGCAGAAGGCTACTCGAAACATGCAAAAGCATTGCCACCCCCACATGTCTAAGAATTTGATTGTAGATGTGCATTTTTTGCTCATGTACAATCAAGTCTGAATTACCCCCATGGCTGATAAGCTCCTCGTTCATTAATATCGAATAAGAACTACTTTTGAGGCAAAGTTTTCATCCCACCAGCATGACCTTCAAGTACATAAACGTTTTAGCAACTTTCATAATGTAAGCATTTTACAATAAACTAAATAAGATTATTGGTTTATACATGCATACCTCAATGAGAAAGGTTTGGAACTTTGTCTACTACATATCTCCTGGGTTAAAATTGAGGCAAAATTTGTCTGTATGTAAGCTGCTCAACCACGTTTATGAAAAAACCAACAAAAAAACCCAACAAGATCTGTGATACTGAGACCATTTACATCTATATTAATAGGATTGCCATTGCCCAATCATCCTAATTACAGTATAAGCAGTAACTGCTTATAGGGAGGTATGATATTTATTATTCACCCATTCTCACAGAAATACAAATATGGATCCTGCCAGTATTCATCAGTACTTACCTTCCTGGCTTTCCTCTGTGGTATATTTCTCTCTATTGCTGGCAGCCTAATGATGCTGGCAGATGGTTAGCATGAAACCTACATGTGCAGCAGACGTCTGTGCGAGGGCATTGTTCTTTAACCCAGCAGGGATCCAATGTAGCCTCTCTACCTTCACAGGTTCTCGTTGTCACTTGTCAGGTATAGGTAATTCCATTTCACTGCTTGATAACTTGCCTAATTCTGCCATCCCCATAGAAATGTAAAGGAACAGCGGTAATTGCCTATGTGTTAAGGCTGAAAAAAACTCTGATTTTTCCATTGTTAACCAATTGTTGAATGGCAGGAAGGATTGAAAGGCCTTATTTTCTGGTGATTTCTCTTCACTGCTTCATGAATAGAGAGTCCCACAAGTTTATATTTAATTACCGGTACCTAAACTGCAATACCATAATGAGCCCCTAGAGATTGTAATAATCTTAATTTAAAGGTTTGACAGCCTTTAAATTATATATATCTATATATATATATATCTATATATATATATATCTATATATATATATATATATATATATATATAAAAATGTCCCTGAAATAAATATATGTTTACTACTATATCAAGGTAATAAGAAATAAAGGTGTAAATTCAGGATATCTTAATGTCCCCAGGGTATATTTTCTGTAACAGCATAAACAATTCTTCCATTAACTAGAAATATAAACTTACATATAACTATGCATCACACGCATGTTCACAACACAATATATCATTAGCAACATCTCATTTTCCTTAAAACCATTAGAATATAAATATTCCTGTTCTACATCAGCAACAATGAGCATGTGTAGCCATGGAAAAAAATCTCTCTGCAGATAATTTGTGGCAGGAACAGATATATCACACATTGAGGGGAAAAAATCAATTCAGGAAATAAATGAAAATCTGCACGCTGGAAATAGAAAGACAGAATACATACAGATAATTTAAGCTGTCCAGACAGAGAATATATTCAGATGGAAGGCTGCATACAGCATATGGTGGAGTAAGTTAGCAGAGCGCAATCTTAAAGTTCAATAATACACGGTATGTGAAGGAAGGAGTTATAGAATTGTGTTCAACAGCATAAGAATATAATCAGTATTTTAGATATGAAGCGCTATAAACCCAGCATGAATAAGACTGCCCTTCCGCAGATAAAAGAATGCAATTGATTTTGTACAATTTAAATGAGCCTTTCAGTTTGAACATCAAATGTCTTTATACAGTATTTGAAGATTTGTTACTGTATTTACCTAGGAACAGTAGAGTAAAAGTAACAAAAATATGTTTGTAAAGTAGTAAAATGAACTTGTTTCTAGGGGCGGGATGTATTAAGCATCGCTTCCACAATGCGGTCACATCCTGCCACTTACCGCATCTATACTATTAGCATATGTACTTAAAACTTGCCTACCTGACCCTCTCCATGATGGAGAAAATACTCTGTTCCTGGACATTCCTGGTAATGTATGATTGCCATCACCTGTGGTGAGCTAGGTAATTAGTAAGAAAGGTGTTTCATCACAGGTGATGGCAATCATACATTCATAGGCGTGCGCAGCACATTTTATTAGGGTGTGCACGATTGGAGGGGCGTGTCTAGAGCCACCTATTGGGTGTGACTAACACCGCCTATTGGGTGTGTCTAGTATTGTATATTGGCACTCAAACTAGTACAAACTAACTAATACAGGGATTTTGAATAAATAGAGTTTGCAGTGAGGGCTGGCAGATGATTATTAATCCCAAAATTTGTAAGCCTGGGACCTCACTGACCAATTCAAATAATTTAAGTACAATGTAATAGGCAAAACCATTGCTTGCAGCTTCCCATAATAAAATATGTGGAGAAACAGAAGCCAGTCATGTCCCTGTCCCTCACCACAAAATTGAACCTAAGCATGACATATAAACACAATTTACAGTACTTAATATTTTTTCAAAACTTCTCAATAAGAAACTTTTGTTCTTGGGGTGCTGTGAGAAACATTCTGACACTCTACGGTGCTGTGATTTACAAAAGTTTGGGAACTACTGGTATAGATACTAGAGCATCCATAAATGGTCTCTTGATAAAAAAAAGGGGGAGGACTAAGAGGCACACATACAGTATATAAAAACACGCACAGATATATTAAACACATTTTATATATAATGTCCAAAGATGACCTGCACTCATGAATGGCAGACAGAATGCCCTGGTGCTCCGAATCTTAAACACATGGTGGACAGAAGTATGTCTGGCACTCGGGGACTAATAGGACAATGAAGCTGGCAGCAAATTCAACATTTCGGGGCGCAAACCCCTTTATCAAGATCAAGGTCTATATATACATGTTAAATTTGTATATTTTATTACCATAGATTATATCCCTCAAAATATATATTATTAATGAATGCATTATTACATTACACAGTATAATATTATTTGAGTAATAACACATTATTAATTATATATATTTCCAGGGCTGTAATCTATAGTAATAAAATATACAAACTTAACACATATTTAACAGATTTTATATACAGTATATATATATATATATATATACACACACACATATATATTTGTGCATATATATATATATATATATATATATATATATATACATACATGCAGCCTGCCAGAATTTTAAATAAATATAAAAGGGCTTACTGCTTTGAACAAGTTTAGTGCTGGCCTGGTCCTTTATAGTTTTAAAGCTTTGTGGTGAGGGCTAGAAGGGAGGTGGATCTGCCTCAGTGGTGGTGCAGTGGCCGGAGTCTGCTGCCTGACTTCGCAAAGGACCATGGGAGGAAAAGCTGCAGCGACTAGGCATGCGCAGCAGCCCTCCTCCCGTAGCGGCGGCCATCTTTGTTAAGGGCAGCCGACGCTGGAATGCCCAGACTGCCCCTCACCTTAAAATAATTTTACATTAATCCTTCCTGACCGGGCGACTGGTACGGCGGCGGGCGCGGTGGGGGCTTCTCATTTCTGAGGCAGACTCAGGAATGAGCACTGACCAGTGTGCTGCAGGCGTGGTGTGTTTGGGGGTGCCGGACATTAGGGGGTGCCTGTGCGCACCAGGCACCCCCCGTGCGCACGCCTATGCATACATTACCAGGAAAGTCCAGGAACAGAGCATTTTCTCCCTCATGGAGAGGGTCAGGTAGACAAGTATGCTTAAACCTGGACTGCATGCATGGAGCTAAATGCGGATATTCACCCATATGCTGAGTTGCATTCCTCTATCTGGCCACAGCACCCCTATCCATATGCAAATAGCGTCATCATGAGCAGAGTGAATTTCAGCCAACCATATATGTGCTGCAAGAGATCCGTCTGATGTCAGAGTATGCTCAACTCAGCATAGCCCACAATTCTGCTTACATGCCCTCAATCACTCAGTTTAGAATACATGCAAACACCTTTGTTGCTATCCAGATACAGCAATGCAGCTGCAAGTTGCACACCGTATATCGTGGAATCACCGGTAGAAGGAGAGAGAAATGACTACATAGGAATGAAAAGAGTTAAACATCCTGTGAGGGGTGGACCTAGCTGTGAGGTAAGTACAGCCTTTGGAAAAGGGGGAGGGTTAATATATATAGGGAATGCTAGGCCAGCTTGGTCTCTCTAGCTGCTGAATTGCCTTCCCGCCCTGTTGGTAGAGGTTCTGGCACGGAGTGCCTTGGCGTGAATTGTTGGCTGGTTTTATCGTTGGCTATTTATTGGCGGAAAAGAACGGCAGGTTGAAGTTTGTCTTGTTAGCTGTAGTGATTTACAGTTTGGTGTGGTTTAGGTGCACTCACCTCCATCGACTTTTAAGGCCGCTTGACCACCCGTCCGGGGGCAGCGGCAGGCACCCATCAGGGTGGGTAGTCACCGTGGGGGTTGAGTTGGGCACCTATTACCGATTTTATAGTTTGTATTTAAATTAGGATAGTTTTGAATTTTAACGTTTTTAAGGTTAGCGTCAGTTTCAATAGAGCCGTGCTTTTTTCTGCCACCATATGCTGGCTGAATCGGCATGTTAACAAAATTTTCAATTTACAGGTTTGCTAATGGTTTGGGTACAATAAATAGCTAGCAATTTTTCTGCCAAATTCAAGTCTCCGTGTCATTATTTCTTGGTATTAGAGGTAATGAATGCTTTACTTTGAATGAAGGGGTCCACAGAGTATCACTAGGAGGTTTAGTGTTTTCTCTGCTACAGACCACACACAGTTCTAAAACTCACAAGATCTGCCCACAAAAAACAGACTTTGCTGCAGTTCTGCAAAGGCCCCACTGTGACCAGATATGTGCTCCTACAGTAGTTGTTTCAGAGAACAGGATGTGTAATTGCTGCTAGGGTTGAATGAAGAGCGCAAAATTCTGTTTGCCAGCTCAAAATTCTGCTTCGATTGGCCAGCTCTCAGCGCTGATTGGCCAGGCCTATAGGAGTCAGCTCTGTGAGCGCTATGGGTGCTTGAGCACACCCAATATTTGCTCTGCCACTAACCAAGTCTGTGAATGGCATTTTTCAGTCAAATGAAAGCACTTTCAAAAATGATTTTATGGCCGCCCACTGTAAGCAACTGTAGATACAATCTCTGTGTGAGAGGCTGCCAGCTTGATTCATTGAGTGAAAGCTAGGAATGGTGCTTAAAAGTCAAAATTATGTGAAAATTAATGTCTGCTTATAAAACTAGTATAATCTTGTTTAGAAAATAATAGTAACTAGGTATATGCAATCTTGGGACTGTACTAGCCATCAATTCCTGCAGTGACGCACTTTCAAAAAACTGGAAAGGCATAATTTCTAAAGCTATTACATATGCTAAGTGTGCATTTAAGGAGAGAACTCTAGCTTGTGTCCTGCTTTTTCAGCTGTATTCAGCAATGATCATACTGTAGGTGGCATAGATGGTTTGAAAGCTTGCTGTGGAATTATTACAAATATTTTGAGACTTCTACTGTAGTTTGTACTTTTCAATTTTCATTGGGTGCAGCTTTCATTAATCTCGTTACCAACAGCAAAGATAAAACGGCTAGAAACAGTTTACAATGTCATTTGTAAACTGGTAACTACCATCTGGTTTGTCAAGTTGGAATACATATACGATTTGTCGGCAGTCAGGATGCCAGTGGTCACATGACCAAACATGGCATTCCGAAACTGAAGATACTGACATCGGAGGAGGTATTTCTACCCCCCATCCACTACCCTAACCCTAAGCCTCGTGGGTGGTGGCTAGGGTTAACCCTAAGGGGTTGTCAGCTACGGCTTACCCTCGAGGCATGGTGGCTAGGGCAATCCCTCCCAGTGCCTAACCCTAAACCTCCCATAGTGGCTTACCATAATCCTATGGCTGAACTCCTATACTAACCATCGGGATGTCGGCTGTTGCTGATCCAGTGCCGGTCTCCTTGGTGGTGTAGGGATTCCAGCATCAGTCACATGACCACCGGCATCCCGACAGCCGGGATGTTGACCGCATCCCGTCAAGTCTTGTATGCATTTATAAAATGGTGTTCCCACCCGCTCTGAAGCCACTCCTTCCAATATACCCCCATCCATCTGTCGCTTTGTCCCACACCTATCACCCTCATTTCCATAAAGTGGTGCTTGAAAGTTTATGAACCTTTCAGAATTTTCTAGATTTCTGCTGAAATTTGGCCTAAAACTACGTCAGATTTTCACACAAGTCCTAAAAGTAGATAAAGAAAACCAAATCAAACAAATAAGACAAAACAAATTGGAGGTGCTCATTTTTTTAATTGATTTATTATTTATTCCTTAGCTCACATATGTTGTGCACTACACAACACACAGCTACAACATCAGACAGGATGATGAAATCCACATCATTGCGCTTCATTAAACAGTGCCAAAATCCTTTCAAGTGGCCAAAGGCATTCTCCACGGACATCCCAGCAGAATTCAGGGAGTGGGTAAACGCAATTTGATCTGGGCTCAGCCGTTGGATGAAGCCCTTCATCAGTAAGCGCCGTAAAGGGTAGGCTGCATCCCCAATGATGTGAACTGGGATTTCTACTCCATCAACAGTCTTGGATCCCTACTGAATAAAACATAAGATATTATTATTTATACATAAAGCACACACATAGAATACACATATATAATAAACATTTATATGCATAGTACATATTGTATACATACTATAGTATAGTATCATCCAGAGTGTGTGTGTGTGTGTGTGTGTGTGTGTGTGTGTGTGTGTGTGTGTGTGTGTGTGTGAGACACACTTACAGGTGACTTACCATCTTTCCCCTGTGTTGAGCTGCCTGCAATATCATCCTTCATTCAGCCAGGTCTCTGGGTAGTTGGTGTGTGGGGTGGGGGTGTCTGTGCTCTGATTGGCTGAGTAACTGAGTGTGATGTGTCACTCAGCCAATAGGAGCACAGCAGACACTGCTGAGGAGTTCCTGCACTGATCAGGAATCTCCTCAGCATTACAGCAGGGCAGAGCAGGGCGCAGCACAGCCTCAGCAGCTGAAATAGTGAGTGCAGTATACAGCTTGTCACCAGTCACCAGCCCGACCCTGTCTTGGCCATGCCCCCAATAGTGGGAGGAGTTACAGAGCAGTGGGCCCATATGGAATTAACCGAGTCTGACTGTGAGGCACCAATAACTTTGGATAGGCCAGGGGGCGGGCTATGGAAGGATCCGGGGGCAGAGCCTCAGGAGGATTCAGGACTGAGACGGCAGAGTTTCAGACTTCCGTGGTCAGAGCTTTTGTCAGCCGGTTTGGGGTCCTGTGGGCCTATTTTCAGTGGGGGGCCTGGAGCTGCACCTCCATCTGCCCCATTGTTAACCCGGCCCTGGTGCAGCCACAGCTGCAATTGTTTTTTTTTTTTAATAAATAAAACAGGGGCTGTCCACAATTTGCCTGCTGTGTTACACATGAGTTGAATATTAGGTGACATAATGTGAAAAAGGAGTGTATTTTCTTACCTCTCTTGGGATGCCATCAGTGACAGGGATGTGAACAAGCCTGCTGGTGAAACGCGTTATCCACAGCTGATGCCCCTGCCTGTGGGAGACTTTGTGAACCCTTGCACCTACAATATGTTTTCCCTCTCCTTGCAATAAGCTACAGGTACTGATACTCTCCCTCGGCCCGCTCTCATTCCCGCATTGCGCCACGGCATCCTGCAATGTCAGGCGATACCAGGTAGCCGCGTGCGCTCTAACGGGAAAAGCAGTAGGGTCACTTTCCTTCCTTCTAACAGTGGATTGCCTGGCTGCTCTCTCATCCTCCATCCGCTGATTGCTATAGGCGTCTGTCAATTAAGATGGTGTGACAGTAGAAGTGGCAGGGATTTTCGATTCACTGGTCTGCTCAATTCAAACTCTGCATAATATTTCAGCCACTATAGAAATGTTAATCAATTTATGTTGTTATACATCTGATGTAATGTGACTGATTGCTAGCTATATGAAAACCTAAGGAGATTGAAGCTATTACACTTTACCTGAAAATACTGCTATCCCACCTATTGCAATTGGGACGGGGTGTGTGATAATTGATACATAGCCTATGAACGACAATTAGACACATTGTGTCTCTCAGTGCATAACTGTATCAAAAAAATGTTTCATGTCATATTGTTCTCAATGTGGAAATTGGCTATAGCATACCTACAGTATTAGCTACTTTCAGGCAATCGAGTTCTATGTATATTGACAACTAATTCCCGTCAGAGATACTGCATGCAGGTGATTGACGTTGTTTTTTTGGATAAGGACAGGCTTGGACTGGCCCACAGGGGTACAGGGGAGACCACCGGTGGGCCCCACTGCCTAGGGGCCCACCTCCTGCTCTAAGGATAAGGTTCCAGACTGTGCACTTGAATTATACATTATACATATTACATGTTACCTTATAGTGGACTATGGTGTATTTTCTACAGTGCACTGCTGTTATTATAATTTGGTACATTATCATGGTTGCAGCAACTGAATTTACTGTATATATTTATGAAGGGGTCCAGACGTTTCACTCTGTAATGGTTAGTCAAACCAATGAGGTGGCAGGCCACACCCCCTCTGCAGACTGACCACACCCCTAAACATGGGCCTCTACCTCTGCATCCCCCCGGTGGGCCCCACATGCCCCAGTCTGACACTGGATAAGGAAGTAAGAGGTTACACACCTAGCGTTATTTCATCCTCAATGTTATTGAGGCACATTGGATCTGAATGTAGGATTAATACCCCCTGCATGTTGTATGGGCACAAAAGTTGAAAACTCATTTGAGCTGTTTGCGTACATTGGAGGTATCACGACAACAAGCGTATCCTGCAGAAGGATTACCATATATACTCGAGTATAAGCCGACTTTTTCAGCACATTTTTCTATGCTGAAAAAGCCCCCCTTGGCTTATACTCGAGTCAGCTCCACGGCTGCAGCAGACGCCGTGGGCTGTGTGGGCGTCCGCTGCAGCCGGCTCCAGGGACAGAAACTAGAGGTCATTATTGACCTCTAGTGTCTGTGCGGCACTGCTATGGGAGAGATGTCATGATGTCTCTCCCATAGAGAGGAGCGGGCGGGCGAGCGAGCGAGCGGGCAGCCAGACGGACGGACGGAGCAGCAGCAGAAGCAGCGGTTGGGAAGCAGGAGCGGGGCAGTGGTAAGCATTGTTTTCATTATTTTGTGTGTGTGTGTTTGTAAGCGCTGACAGGGGCACAGCGACAGGGGGCAAATAAAGAGGGGGCACAACTACTGGGGGCAAATAAAGAGGGGGCACAAATATTGAGGGAAAAGAAAGAGGAGGCACAACTACTGGGGGCAAATAAAGAGGGGGCACAACTACTGGGGGCAAAGAAAGAGGGGGCACAACTACTGGGGGCAAAGAAATAGGGGGCACAACTACTGGGGGCAAAGCAACAGGGGGGCATGTTTTTATCTGGCACTGTGGGGGGATATCTGTCACTGGGGGTATATGTGGCACTGGGGGCACAGCCCTAGCAACAAGCATTACCCCCTGGCAACAAGCATAACACCTACCGCATGAAACCCCTGGCAACGAGCATGACACCCTGAGCATGAAAACCCCTGGCACCATGCATTTCCCACCGTAGGCTTATACTCGAGTCAGTAATTTTCCCCAGTTTTTTGTGGTAAAATTAGGTGCCTCGGCTTATATTCGGGTCGACTTATATTCGAGTATATACGGGTATATCTAATGCTGGACAAACGAAATATTTGTAGCATACCTATCAGCTATGTTTCAACTTCATATGGAGGATGTTGATTAGCAAAAATTCCCCTTCCCCTTCCTCTTTTTGTATCCAGCATTAGATATCACATGCAGGCAATCCATGACTAAGAAATAGGGCTTATTCAACTATATCTATAACAAATTCATTGGTGTAATGTTAACTCTTTAATTCCTGATTTCCCTTAAAGTAAAGAGATTTTTCTGACACTGTACCTGGGAAAGGTTTAAGCAACACAAGGTGACATAGGGTTTAAATAGGGTCCATTACAATTGGTAACCTACCCACATTGGGAATATCTCTATACCCAATTAATTAAGCAGGGCATGATTTCACTGCTGCAAATATTGTTTTTAATTCTATTCTTTTTATGTCTGTCATTTGTCCTTAAAGATTTATGGTCCCTGTTATTGTAAACATATTGAAATAAAAGTTAAATTTTATGAACACTGGCATTACCCTGTTCATCACAATATATTAAGTGCCCCCAAAAAAGAGTCTTCTTTTCTCTTTTTTGTAACAATATACTCTCTTGGGAAAAGCCAGCAGCCTTGCTTGTTCTCTGCAAGGCGGAACAGATCTGAATTTGCGAGGACTCTGGACTCATGCGTTCATCTGGGCTATCCAGTAAAAGCATCTGTGAAGCTAATGTAAGCTCTCACAAGCAGGGTCCTCCACCATCATGTGCTTATCCTTTGCTTACTTAAACCATCTTCAACTGCACCAAATCCCATGGTTTTCTGCCACTCTGATACTTATGTCAGTGTCGTCTGCTGCTGTAGCAATGTTTATGTACCATGTACTTGTCCTATATTTTCTTCAACTGTAAGTCACTATTTTTTTTTATTATTATTTTGTTTATGTATTCTGTAGTTGGGTGTTGTGGATCCCTTGTGGTGCCATATAAATAAATGATAATAATAATAATAATAATAAAATAAATGTATATTAAGTTTTCAAGGGAAACAGAAAGGTACATACAGTATGTACACAATATAAGACACACACTGGTCAAAAAATGCTTACCAATACTTGTGGTCCACTACGACCTGTAAGACGATGGACTGTTATAACAGTCTTCCAGGTTGTCACGGGGAGCAATGATGGGGATGTGTGTCCCGTCGATGGCACCTGCACACTGTGAATACCCACACCTCAGGAAACCTTGGATGGTGTCCTGTAAGCGCTCTCCTTGCGGCAGGGAAATGAACCACTGGTACAGGGTATCCAGCATTGCCCATGTCACCTGGTAGACTGTGGAAATCCCAACTCCAAACAAGCAGGAGAGTGTACTGTATTCTCCAGGGGTACATACCAACACATTGCAATGGCTAGCCTCCTGCTTGGCACGATTGGTCTCCTGAAGTTGGTGGACTGCCTAGAAAGTGCTGAAATCAGTAGGTCCAGTAGGTAATGAAAGTCGCAAGCAACATACGAATGTGAGCCATCCATTGCTCGTCCTGAAAAGCTTCCACAAACAGCATGAAAGCTTCTCCGTGCTTGTGATCCATAGCCCACATTCTTTGGTCTGGCGGCATGTTTAGGTTCAGGATGGTTGTAACGGTAGGGCTCTCTTCCTGCACAAATATTGGTATAGATTAGTAACCCTTCAGCCAAAACCTGAGCCCTCCTTTTCCTCCTGAAATAACTGTACAGTATGCTGCGCAGTGACAGAAGCTGCATCATGTTACAGATGTAGCCTCGCTCATCTAGCCTTCTCTGTTGCACCTAGGTGCACCAAGGTTTATTAGCATAAGCCTTTCATCTATTGTTCTCAGCTGCAAAACAATACAGAGAGAACAATACAGCAGGGGATTAAGTCCGAAAGCACTGGCTCAGTTAATCCTATTAAATGTATAGATGAGCAGGGCTCCATCTGTATCATTGGCTGAATCAGCAGTAAAGCACAAACACTCATGAACTCGGGGCTACACAGTGGTAATCCGTCGGCCGTAATTGCTGCAGTGCTGTGACCAGTCCCCACCCCTCCCTTTTGTTCTATTTTGTGACCTCATCTTTGTGAGCCTGAAAAAGTCAATTTTTGATGACATCCATAGGGATTTACAGGGCTGACCCGGGTTCAGCGTGTACAGGCCCGAGTTGACGGTGCAGTGTGAAAGGAGTCTGCACAGCCAGGTAGGAACTGTGTTCAAAATCCCGGGTCGGACCTGGGGTTGCGGTGTGAAAGTGCTATAATAGACTGGTTCCAAATCCACCATAGCAAAATGGGGGCCTGTGAAGCACAGACAATCTGTTCTGGCCTTTATAATCACTGGCCCACTGTTATATGTACCAGTGCAAAGTCTGGCCCACTGTCGTATATAATGGGAAGTTAGAATCTACTTTAATTATGTACTTTTTTATTATGGGTATACAAAGCAGGAACATATCTGTGTTTAATGAGGATTATTTCTATGATAAGTAGATTGGCATACTTTTCAACCGATCCAGGAATAGAGACAGGGGGTGTGGCCTTATTGCAATGAGGATGTAACCATGTTTCAACATAAGCACCTCAAGCATATTTTCCAAAATAAACTAAACAGAAGATTGGGACATGTGCACATCATAGTGGTCATGCTTAGCACTTCTGAAATGCTAGGTTGCCTTGCCCTCATCTCCAATAACCCCACTACCACCACAACCATGTTATTGCCACTTGGAGGCTCCTGCTTTCACTGTGCACAGCCTGACAAATATCTCATTGGGAAGCTGGACATTCCCTTCGCCTCCAAACACCCACTCAGGTTTGCTACTGATGTGCGCAGCACCCATTCACAATTACTGTATAAACAAGGGACATACCTCTCAACTTTCCCACCGCAGGCAGGACATGCATTTCTGCTGGAGACCCATAAGACAAAGTAGCCATCGTGACAGCTGGGGGCGTTCATTTTGTGTGAGGCTAAGGTGAAGAATACAGTATTTGTTGTGGCAATCTATATTTTCATTAAATAATAGGACATTGCAATAAATAAATATCAGCGCATATAACAGTGAAAAATAGACTACTAACATTCTTTTTCTTATCCATTTTATTATTATTATTTTATTATTTATCTCCAGCAAAGAGAACTTCTACCGGTAGATTTTATGAATAGTATACATACTAATTATGATGGCATTGTGCCTATTAATTAGACAGCTCTGAACAGGGAAACTTTGATTAAGACCACATTGTATTTTGCATGTGTGTGCATCTGTATACTAGATAGATAGATAGATAGATAGATAGATAGATAGATAGATAGATAGATAGATAGATAGATATTTACTATAGACTATTTTTTGGAGAAGTATGATATATTGGCATGGACACTGGAACAGATGATCATTTAACACTCGAGTGTCGGCAGAGTTGGAGTATATATATCTTTTATGACCACACTGCTTGAAAACGGCTAATAAAGCCGAAACGTTGCACACAAGTTTGCATCTTGGAATGTTTTATTAAGAAGCCCGCAGATTGCCTTATATTGGAGGACTTGTAATATATATACTGTATATATATATATATATATATATATATATATATATATATATAGCCCATCTAAAGCAGTGATGATTATACTGCTTGACAAAGGCTAATAAAGCCAAAACGTTGCTACAAGCTTTGCTGGAGCTGTGATTTATTACTGCGAGACCGCTGAGTGCCATATTTCGGATGAGCTGTACATACATGCAATGAGCACCGCGGCATGAGAGCATTGAAGTGAGAGTGCCGGTTACACATTTGTGTGTATATATAGATATACATACATATATATATATATATATATATATATAAAAACAATAACAATGTAATGGGCGGCACTCCAATGGATTTTAAGAAATCATACAGCTCACCAAGCCAGCTTCGTTCAACGTTTCAGGTGCCTTTATTTACACCTTTCGTCAGGATACAAAATGACAAAACAAACATACCTTATATAACACCCAGCATGTATGACACGCCACGCGCCTCTAGCTTCCGGCACCCGGCGCCGACGTCACAAACGCCGTCCCCTACTGTGACGTAGGGCGTGGGCGGGATGGTTGTCATAACACCGTGTAGAGCTTCAGACGCATAGCGTCCTGCTCCAGCAAGCCGCTCTAACTTCCACGTGCACAATGTCTGCAGCGGAAAGAAAAAACTTCAGAGAAGGTAATTCCGTTAATTACCACCTTCAACACTGCAAGCACAATAGTGAGGAAGAAGGTTAGAAAATTGTGGCCAATCATTAAAACGGATAAATCTTTGCCATCCCTTAATCAATACAGGGTGTTGAATTGTCATCGGAGGGGACGTAACCTCAAAGATTGGTTGGTTCACAATGATACTACGGCTGAGAAAATGGAACTACGTTCACACTTCCTTACTAAAAACCCTGGTTCATACGTTGAACGAAGCTGGCTTGGTGAGCTGTATGATTTCTTAAAATCCATTGGAGTGCCGCCCTTTACATTGTTTTTGTTTGCTGGGCCTTGTGGTGCCACGGGAAGGCACCCGGGTATTCATCCTTTGCTGTAGGAGTGCCGGTCACAGCTGTTGTGTTTATATATATATATATACAGTATATTTAAAAAACCCTCCCTTCCAAACCCTACCCATCCCTTCCCCGCAGCCTAACCCTCCCCCTACAACCTAAACCTAACCACCATCACCCCCACGCCCTGGCGGCTTACCATTGAGGAGTCCTGGCAGTGGTCAATCGTGATTCTGGTGCTCGGGATTCCAGTGCTGTCATAGTGATCCACTTTGGGATGCTGGTGTCGGCATTCCGAGCAGTAAATAATATTGCACACTTTTATTATCAGAAGGTGGATTTGCATGTTCATTTTGCATTTGTGTGAAACACAATCAAACAAATGTCAGAGAATAGTCCTATATAAGCAGCCTATAGAAATTCTGCGACGACAGACACCATTGCATCATTACAGCTTTCCTATGCTTGCACATATACTGTAATTCTAAGCATGTATAGAATGTTGGCTACATCTACTCCCGGGGAATACAAAGGAATAGAACATTACACATATAAGCACACACTGTATAATTCTTTCCTGGCTGACAGTTCTGTTAATTGATGTACTTTCCTATCATAGAACTATTCTTAAAGGATCACAAGTGACATAAATGCACTCTAAATTGCTGATTGTTTTCTTTTTATTTATTTATTTGTATGCAGTACTATTTTCTGGGAAAACAGGTTCAGGAACTACGGTTCTGGGGGTTGAGCTATTAAGAAAGTTATAGTGCATTACCAGATATTCCCTCCTATTCTCCTCTGTCCTACAGTACACCAATTATCCTTACTACTTACCGGATTCAATCTCCACCATGGTTGCAAAGGATCCACCAGCCTGTTGTGTTTGCCCCAGAAACAGAATAAAATGCTGCAGGAAGTTCTGGCTCTGCTGCTGTGTCATCACGACCACTGTAGCTGTCTGCTGTAATGCTTGTAGCAGGTGGGCAAGCTGCAGCTTGGATTCAGATCTGTCCCATCCTGGGCTTAGGCAGTGCGGACACTGGAGGACCTGGCGCACCCCTTAAAAATATAACTTTTTATTGGCGGGTGATGGTAGTGTTAGAGACTGGGTGTGGGTACTAGTAGTGAAACATGGCGGCAGCTGGTGGTAGCAGTAGGAGGGTGTGGGTACTAGTGACACATGGCAACTTAGGGAGGTGGTGCAAGTGATGGCGGTTTGAGGGACTAGGTAGTGGTAGTAGTAGCGACATCTTGGGTTAGCAAAGGTGTAAGGGCCACTCACACATAAGATGACAGGTGCTCCCCAATCCACCACTGCCCTTTACACCCATAATACTTACCATGCTATTTGCTCTCTACAGTCTCTCTTTCTGCAAGGTCTCGCTCATGCTGGGAGCAAGGGACAATCTACAAACTACTTGTCACTATACAAGTGTATTCAACAGTGTTTGAATAGACTGTTAAATTGGCAGGTTGTTTGCGATGGAGGTTCCTGACACATTTTTAACACCTTGCCTCTCCCCACTCACTGGGTTCCACCGGTTCTGAGCCGAGGACAACAGAGAGTGAGGTTATGGGAGAAGCACCACCACTACACCATGCGCTGCATACAGGTGGGGTAGATAGATCTACCTCAGGAGGTAGGGGGTATGTGCCTGCCAATGCCAGGAACAGGAGAGTGTGGATCTCCTGACTTTGAAAGCCCTGATCCACAGTAGTGGAATGTTAGAATTTGTTTACCAGAATGACACGTTCCTCACACAGCCCCTTAATATCCGCAGCATCATTCTTCCTTAAACATGTGGGGGCATAAACTGAAAGAAACAAAAAATAGATGAAGAAAGTAATGGCTGAGCTAAACACTCAGTACAAAGTCACACTCTGATGTTGTAAAAGATGAGGTAGCAATATACAGTAGATCACTAAAAGTCTTTGCAGAAGTTATAATATGAATTGAAAGAAGACAGGGGTGTAGATTGTATTCCCAGCAAGTGTAGTACTTTGTAAAGAAGTAACACAAATGATGCTTTCTCTTGAATAAGGATTACTAAGTGCAATCGATGAGAGGAGAATTAGTCCCAGCAGTGTAATGCAGCTCAAGGCCAAGCCTCAGGCTCATATACTGTATGCTGCAGTGCTAGATATAAGCCTTGCATAGGGTGCTCTGTAGTTTATCGCATGCTGCTTATGATTGCTGTTGACACTGGCTAGTTATGGAACTTGTAGGGCTCTTTAAACTGGAGAAATGTCTGGATGTTTCTCCAGTGATTCTCCTCTGTAGGTGGTGGTATAGTCTTATTGGTAAAAGCAGGAGCAGGAACCTGGAACAATAGAAACGGAAAACAAATCACTGCAAACAACAGTGACAGTTATTCTAGACTGAACCAATGCTGTCTCTGTGTCTTAGGGATGGACATGGACTCTCCCTGGACCTTTAGTCCAGTTGTGGACTCCACTAGGAGATTTTACAGCGTACTCTCTAGCAATGACAGACTCCCATCTGGGATTGACAGTTCCCTCTGTTAGACATCTTTTGCAAGTATTCTGTCAGCTTTTCTGAATAAATTGTCAGTTCTTTTTAATATATCTTATTGACAATCATGTAGCTTTCTCTAAGATTTATGGCTCACACTAAAGGTGAGTACACATTAGACCATCTGTGTACTGAGCCGACGGAAGATGCAATGGATCGATATAGCGGGCACACAGTGCACGATCAGGTGAACGACTGCACAATGGGGGTAATTCCAAGTTGATCGCAGCAGGATTTTTGTTAGCAGTTGGGCAAAACCATGTGCACTGCAGGGGAGGCAGATATAACATGTGCAGAGAGAGTTAGGTGGATGGGTTATTTTATTTCTGTGCAGGGTAAATACTGGCTGCTTTATTTTTACACTGCAAATTAGATTGCAGATTGAACACACCACACCCAAATCTAACTCTCTCTGCACATGTTAAATCTGCCTCCCCTGCAGTGCACATGGTTTTGCAAAACTGCTAACAAAAATCCTGCTGCGATCAACTTGGAATTACCCCCAATATATCATTCCCCTGCCGCCTCCAAATGCATGATGTCATTGGCCGCATCTTCAGGCTGGTCTAGGGAGCAATAGCAGGGACGAGACAGTGGACAACCCCAGTCCATTTGCTTCAATGTCTGACGAAACTTTCTTCACTCCAGGGTTGCACCATAGTACACGCTGGGTAAGTTGCACAGCCATATAACTCTTGAAGTTCGGGATGCCAAGGCAACACTCCGTGTGGAGCGATGGAGTAGCTTTAGTCGTATCCGAGGATGCCTACAGCACATGCCCAAATGAAGTGTGAAGTATAAAATTGCAGGCATTTAAATACATACTATGGGGGAGCATAAAGAACTTTTATTGTTATTGCAGGACAAGATACGTTAGTATATTTTATTAGAACTATTTATTATTTTATAAAAATAACATTATATTGTGTTACTTATGAGAAATAGCGAAAAAAATACAAAGAATTTAAGTTAAGAAAAAATAAAGATTGTGGTTAAAAACTTGTCCACAGGTGTCTCTCTTTATTGTGTTCTGATATACAGTACATATCTTTTCTATGCTGCCTATATTGAAAATGTTACCAACAGTTCCACAAAAATGTTCAACTCCACTGTGTTATCCACAAATGTAATTCTGGATGGTTCTTAACAGGAGTAGTCAGTTCTAAATAGCAAATAAAAAGTTGCAAATCTTCAAATAGTTACCTCTATACTCTATATGCTGGCTTATTTGTGTGCAGATCGTGAAGCTGCTCAATAGCAGTCACACAATAGATTTGCATATTTTTGTGTTTTAACCAGTGGCAGATTTTACCTATGGAGTGCAGGACTGCAGCCCCCCAGCTAATATTCGCCACCCAGCTCAGTGTCACTGAGCCAGATGCAGTCTGTGACTGCACTGGCTTCACTGTGACTGGCAGTGACTTCCTATTGGATGTCCTACCAGCCAGTCAGAGACATTACAGGCAGTCCCATTGGGACTCCCTCTGGTACTGCCAGACTGGGCTGCGAATACCCTTTCGGACAGCCCTAGTCGGCTTGTATGGGCTGCAGTCAATGCAGTCCATGGAAGCTGGGGGTTTGCTCATACGCAGTACCATCACTGCCATTGTGCGTGTGCAGGTCCAGGAGTCTGTGAACTACTGTACATTGTACAGATTCTGGGACCTGACAGATGGCGGTGACAAGGGAACAGTGACCCGGTGCTATGGAGAAGGAACCCAGCAGCACGGCCAGAGACAGCCCCCTTCCTCCACCGAGGTAGGAGCCAGTGCTGGTATTAACCCTAATTGTATATGAAAACTATGTGCACCAATATGGATTTCTTTTCTTCCTTTCTTTGGAATTGCTGTATGTTGAACCTCTAGCCATGGTAGCACCCCCTTCTTCAGTATTGAATCAAGATGATTAAGATATAGTTATTACATCAATTCAATAGGTATACTTCTATTTGAAAGGGTCATTTGATTTCTGACACACTGAAATCTTCAGGGCAGTGAAACATTGTTTCTTTATACTGTATACAGTTTTTTTTATGTATGTAAACTATATCATGTACTGCCATACACCACTCAATGAATAACTTTTGAGGCATGAAACACCTGAGAGGAGGATAATAGTTTTACTACAGCACTACTCTAATAAGTAGTAAATTATTGGCATTATCTTTATGCTTTTTGTATGCAATTCCTGCCTTATTTCTATTATTTTAGGTTTTAATATAAACTTTAATTACTTACTTCCACGTCATATCCTTTTATATGTTTTGCATTTTCCCAGTAAAGCTGCTATGTATATACATTTAATTATCGGTTCTAATGAATAAATATGATGCTGTTTTTGGTTAGTAACAGATCATATAAACCTCAGTGGCAAACGCAGGATTTCTAGAGGGAGGTTTCCAAATGCAATCCATAATCTCCTACTCTGAGGAGCAAGTGCAGAAGTCTGGGGGAGCGGTAATAGAACCTAGTGTCCTAGTAACAATCCTGTACTTTTTATACATTGTGTAGATAGTATATGGAATACAGTATTCATATTTAACACTATAGATTGTTTATAGCATAGGCAATATTAAACATATTAACTAATATAAATAAGATAAGTGGTCAGGAAAATGTTAAACATACCATAATAATTAAATACATAAACATAATAGAACCAGTAGTAGACAGCAGAGTGCACTTTCTATGCACACATTCTCCCACCTCATGGAAAGGCTTCTGTCTCTTCTTCCTGGCAACCTGCCTTCATATTATATTCCATTGCTGTTGTTGTTATAATTTGAGACACTTGCCAAGAGGAGGGGGGTTTCCAGGCAACCAGAAACCCCTCCTGCGTTTGCCTATGAACCTACAGTATGTCTCGCCATAACCTATAGTAACTAAGTGACAGATTGACAGTTACCTACCCATAGAGGACAGGTAATAGAATCTTAATGTGTTTAACCTGCTTCTAAGGCCACCACGAAGACACTTCAGAAAGCCATTTCAAGGAACATTAGATTTTTTTTTTTCTTTGTTAAACATTGAAGCTTGCATGACCACTATGCTTGCTAAGCTTTGTGGTACTGTATATTGTGCAATGAAAGGCTTTTGTCAGTTTTTTCTTATATACCATAATAATACCATTATGTTTGAAAATAACTGTCCTCTCTAATAATTAATAGGCTGCTGAATGACTGCAGTCATTTTCATGTGGCCTGTGTTTTAACTTGATTATTAAAAATTCAAAGGAGACTGTGGGAAATGCTAATAGGATAAGTACTCTGCAAGCTGCTTCACTCTCCTCTAGACATGATAGGGGGATAATATACTCCAAAATATTCCTGTACTTTAAAGAAAGAGAATTGCTTTTGAAATATACAGTAATTCCACTGCAAAATTGTATTTGTTTAATCTTTGCAGTTTAATAAACTTTGCAAAGAAATATGTTGGTACAAATGCTTGCCATCTGTTTTCTGTGCCAGTTGTAGTGACTTTTATTCTTAAATTCACAACTAAATGTATGTTGGATTCTACAATGGTGGATCACGGCATATGTACAGTATGCTCAGGTTGTAGGTGGGCATGCTGGCGGGAGGGCACACAGCCTTATAGTGTCTGCAAAAGAACTTGATTTTTCAATCTTCTTTGAGGTGTCAGAGAATGGGCCTTGTGCTATAATTTCAGTGGCCTGCATTTTATGCATGTCCCTGGTCTACTCACATGCATACTTGGCTACTTTATACAACCCCCATTGGGGGGACATTTACTAAGCAGTGATAAGAATGGAGAAGTGAGCCAGTGGAGAAATTTCCCCATCAACCAATCAGCAGCTCTCTATCATTTTATAGTATGCTTCAGTGCTGATTGGTTGCCATGGGCAACTTCTCCACTGGCTCACTTCTCCGCTCTTATCACTGCTTAATAAACGTACCCCTAAGTCTTTTATACAAACCAGACAGACATGTCTGTGAACCCACTGTTGCCCCTGCCCGAGCGGCCGACCCAGGTAAGTATACACACTTACTGATCGGCTTCTCAATGTGTCAGTCCTCTTATCCAGCTGAGCAGGCATTTGAATTTGCCATCCCACTATTGAGTCAGCCCTCTGCAGCAGGTGTACGGGTGGTTTGCGGATGAGCAGTCTGTATACACAGCCGAATGTGCTGATATATCATTAGATATATCTACCATCGTCTGTGCTGCACAGCCAATGCGATACTGTTCACAGGCATATTGAGTGTACACACCTGCAGTGTGGGGTAATGTAAGAATGGTCAGTGGCAATGTATGAGCTGCAGCTGACGTTGTCCCATCACCATGGCAGGGCCAGTTCTGTCCCTGACTGTAGCAACTGCCAGCTCTGGGCTGCACAGGAGATCTTGTGATAGTAGCGAGATCCTGGCAGTGGGACACAGTGCATGAGCACTAGGCTGATGCGCTATGCGCTCTTGCAGGGATCACTGGAAGGAAGAGTTTTCACTCCCCCACTTTGGCAAGTGAGATGTTCATAAATCTCGTATTTGTTGCTTCCTGCTTCGCCTTAGTAAAGAGGCAAAACAGGAAGCGTTACAGCGGCACAATATGTCCGCTATAATACATCTACATCTCTATGTAGCAAGCTAAGTTAAACAGCAGACTGTGGTTGGTGGTGTTGTATATATTGCAGGGGGTGTGGTATGGAAGGTAGATAGTATTAGTAACTAGGTCGACCACTATTGGTCGACAGTATCTAGGTCGTCAGGGATGCTGGGTCGACAGGGTCTCTAGGTTGACATGTTCTAGGTCGACAGGTCATAAGGTCGACATGAGTTTTTTATGAGGGGTTTTGTGTTGTTTTCTTCATAGAGTGACCGGGAA
This sequence comes from Pseudophryne corroboree, assembly GCF_028390025.1. NCBI lineage: Eukaryota > Metazoa > Chordata > Amphibia > Anura > Myobatrachidae > Pseudophryne > Pseudophryne corroboree. Next base: position 290,553,466 of record NC_086444.1, on the reverse strand, counting down.
CCCCAATTAGTGCACCGTGTCCCCTCACATGGCTCGCTTCGCTCACCATGCTTTGGGCAAGGTGCCTCGCTGCGCTCGGCACAGATTACCGTTCCCAATTGTAGTCCACGTGGATCGTCAAGTGTGAAGAGGTTCAAAAAAAGAATAAAATCGTGAAAAACTCATGTCGACCTTTTGACCTGTCGACCTAGAACATGTTGACCTAGAGACCCTGTCAACCTAGAAACCCTCTCGATCTAGTTACTGTCAACCTAGAGACCAGATCCCATTGTAGGCAGGAGACACTGGTGAGATGGATGAGTGCAGCAGGGAAGTTTGGAGAAGACATTTTTTTTAGGGGGGGTGGGAGTAAATATGCCCCTTTGTAAATTAACTCACAGGTTACCTACAGTACTGCTGACTCATCTTGCATTTGCTTATGTTCATCTTACATTGAAGTGCCCATAACTGTACCACATATTCAAGAGATGGCTATGCTGTCCAACCAGCAACTGTAAAGCCTTCACTACGCTACTGTTCCCGTCTTTACTGGAACGGTGCTTCTAGTTCCCAGTGTAAATAACTTGCTGCACCTTTGCTACTGAAATGACATCACTATGACACAGTTCCCTTAAATGCATAAAAGCATTCCTAAAACAAATGCCTTGTATTACATAATACAGTAACTAGCGATCTAATGTTCCATTCAAATGTTAATAAACAATGTTTTGTCCACTTTAACAAACCATCAGTCTGGCATGTTGCTCCTAGGGGGGAAAAAGGATAATTAAAGAAATAATATGGATTTTTCTCCTGCAATAGATATTCTATCAGCGATATTGAAAAGACTTTTAGGAGTATTTTGTCCATTACGGAAAGATTGATTCAGCAGTACACCCTGTTGTTATCCATTATTGAAATGAAAACAATATCCCAAATTGATCCAAATACTGTCTTCAATCTTGTATGCATGTGTATGCTTTAATTGTTCCAATGACTTTTCTTAAATAATAGAGTTCAACAAATTACATGATACTCCAGAAAACTTTTAGAAGAGTTAAGCCCCATACACACGGGGAGAGATGTGTATGGGGCGAGGGGCGATGTGTGCTGAGTGATGGGGGCAGTGGGGGGCGCTCATTTCACCCAGCAGTGAAATGAGTGATGTACTAGATTGTGCCTGCGTGCAGGCCAATCTAGTACCAGCGATAGCGATGCGGGGCCGCGCATTGCTATCGCTGTGGGGCATACACACGGAGAGATCCGTGCTTAACTTCTAAGCAATCTAGTCAGATTGCTTAGAATTTAAGCACGGATATCTCCGTGTGTACCCCTTCATAAGTCCCCTTCTGTGGCCTCTACCCAAGAACCTTACCATGTGTGTGGAGGGTGTGGTTTCACCATTATGGTGATGTAATTGTCAAGGGTCATGTTCTTGCACAGATGGTACAGATTGTTTACAGCAGATGCTGACACATGCACAGTAATTTTGCTGGCCACTGTGTCAGGCCCCAAATCCAGTATGTGTATGATACTGGAGCACTATACTGAGCTGTACAGTTTAAGCACAGGTATCGTGCTCCGTGGTCTCTCTGTGACTGTGGTACTGACACAGTGTAGTGAGTATCTTGTCCCTGTCCATCTCCCTCCCCCTCCTCTGACTGCTATCGGGATACGGTTAATTTACTAGCTGTCAGGATCACAGCGTTCAGGATACCGACGCTGGCATCCTGACAGCTGGGGAAATGCCGGTGGTCAGAAACCCGACCGAACCCTAGTATGAGTGGTGTTCCACGCCACCACCTGAAGGGGAATATAATAGTGTTGCTCGGCACTGGGTGCGAGCAACATGGTTTTGCCCATTGGTGTGCTTTTTTGGTTTGCTAACAAACCTGAATAACCCCCATAATCCTGATTTTTGCTGTTTAGTAAAGGTGGATGTTTGCAGTGTTTAGAAGAAATAACAAAATACACATTTGATTCTAATTCAGTCTCTTGCAATTTCATAAAAACAACAAGTTTTTTGATACTTTAGGCAGATTTTATTTGTCATAGGAGGAGGTAAAAACACATTCTAAAGTCATCTAAATAAAAATACAACCAAAACATAACAAAAGGTACAGTATAGTCTTTGAGGGTTCTGCATAAAAGTAATGTGATATTGGAATGTGATCAACGCCAAGATTGGGAAAAATAGGCCCAACCCGCAGGTAACAGAATCTTCTGCAGCAGATGCATTAATTATAACTCATCCTCTTGCGGAATCTATAGCCATAATATAAATACCCTTCTTAACTTCATTTCAGAAAGCAAATAGTATGATTTTGATCAAACTTCTAAAGCACTTACAAAAGGGAGCTCAGTGATTTCATTTAATTGAATTGCAATTGTTCTGTTGGCCTATGTTAACGTTGGAGCTATATTTTAGTTTGCAAAATGATAAATTCTCCCTACTCTGCTACCTTGAGACAGCCTGATCTTTCTTTTCTGTTCATGACATGCAAATGAGTTAGTTTGGTATGCCAGGGAAGTAAGTACCCTTAGCACATCTACTTTCCAATACTTGATTTACAGTCTTAATCACAACAGCCTTCTACATCTCCAAATCAGTGTCTCCATATATTTTTGTCACAGTGGTATCCTTCTACAGGCAGCTGTTCCTGATTTGTCACATCACTCTTTGTATCTGTTCTGCAAATTAAACTATGCAACTCTAATTGAATTATTTATATGCTTAGTTTTCTTCATCTGGTTATATATGTATACATACATCATCCAGACATTTGTGTATACTGATAGGAAAAATATGTCACTGGAATTTTCATATAGCTGACAGACATACATTACTGGTTTTCTTTAAAGGTTTATGCATTATGAATTTTTACTTTGCAGATTCAAGGTCTCCATTTACCATACTGTACTGCACAGATAATTCTAAAAATAAAATAATAAATGCAGCGATAACCTGACCTTACCATACTCTTCTAACTAATTGAAAATAAATCACTTTTGCATTAAGTAGTGTGATTTTGGCTATCTTGTTGATGTAAACTTGCTCACCTGGGGCTTTATTCAGATTTGGAAGTAAAGCAAAAAAAAACAAACAAGTAACGGGCAGATGTATTAACCTGGAGGAGGCATACGGAAGTGATAAACCAATGATAAGTGCAAGGTGATAAACGCACCAGCCAGTCAGCACTTAACTGTCAATTTGCATATTGGAGCTGATTGGCTGGTGCGTTTATCACCTTGTACATATCACTGGTTTATCACTTCCTTATGCCTTCTCCAGGTTAATACATCTGCGCCTGTGTACTTAGGCAAAACCGTGTTGTACTGCAGGAGGGGCAGATGTAACATGTGCAGAGAGATGTAGATGTGGGTGTGGTGTGTTCAAACTGAAATCTTAATTGGAGTGTAAAAAGAAGCTAATATTTGTGGGCTACATGCAAAAGAAGCCAGTATTTAGACTGCACAGAAAAATATAAATGTATAGTATTTGCTTCCTTTGCATTGCAGCATGGTTTGTTCCAGATACAAAGTTACTTGATTGTTTTTGCTTTACTTTTCGCTTTTTATTTTGTAGTGATGAGCGGGTTCGGTTCCTCGGAAACCGAACCCCCCCGAACTTCACCCATTTTACATGGGTCCGAGGCATACTCGGATTCTCCCGTATGGCTCGGTTAACCCGAGCGTGCCCGAACGTCACCATCCCGCTGTCGGATTCTCGCGAGATTCGGATTCTATATAAGCAGCCGTGCGTCGCCGCCATTTTCACTCGTGCATTGGAAATGTTAGGGAGAGGACGTGGCTGGCGTCCTCTCCGTTTATTAATGTTGATGCAAATATTTGTGCTTATTGCTTAATTGTGGGGACTGGGGAGCAGCTGTATTATATAGGAGGAGTACAGTGCAGAGTTTTGCTGACCAGTGACCACCAGTATACGTTGTCTGCCTGAAAAACACTCCATATCTGTGCTCAGTGTGCTGCATATATCTGTGCTCACACTGCTTAATTGTGGGGACTGGGGAGCAGCTGTATTATATAGGCAGAGTACAGTGCAGAGTTTTGCTGACAGTGACCACCAGTATACGTTGTCTGCCTGAAAAACACTCCATATCTGTGCTCAGTGTGCTGGATATATCTGTGCTCACACTGCTTTATTGTGGGGACTGGGGACCACCAGTATATTATATAGGAGGAGTACAGTGCAGAGTTTTGCTGACAGTGACCACCAGTATACGTTGTCTGCCTGAAAAACACTCCATATCTGTGCTCAGTGTGCTGCATATATCTGTGCTCACACTGCTTTATTGTGGGGACTGGGGAGCAGCTGTATTATATAGGAGGAGTACAGTGCAGAGTTTTGCTGACAGTGACCACCAGTATACGTTGTCTGCCTGAAAAACACTCCATATCTGTGCTCAGTGTGTGGCATATATCTGTGCTCACACTGCTTTATTGTGGGGACTGGAGACCACCAGTATATTATATAGGAGGAGTACAGTGCAGAGTTTTGCTGACAGTGAACACCAGTATATGTTGTCTGCCTGAAAAACACTCCATATCTGTGCTCAGTGTGCTGCATATATCTGTGCTCACACTGCTTTATTGTGGGGACTGGGGACCAGCAGTATTATATAGGAGGAGTACAGTGTTTTGCTGACAGTGACCACCAGTATACGTTGTCTGACTGAAAAACACTCCATATCTGTGCTCAGTGTGCTGCATATATCTGTGCTCACACTGCTTTATTGTGGGGACTGGGGACCACCAGTATATTATATAGGAGGAGTACAGTGCAGAGTTTTGCTGACCAGTGACCACCAGTATACGTTGTCTGCCTGAAAAACACTCCATATCTGTGCTCAGTATGCTGCATATATCTGTGCTCACACTGCTTTATTGTGGGGACTGGGGACCACCAGTATATTATATAGGAGGAGTACAGTGCAGAGCTTTGCTGACCAGTGACCACCAGTATACGTTGTCTGCCTGAAAAACACTCCAAATCTGTGCTCAGTGTGCTGCATATATCTGTGCTCACACTGCTTTATTGTGGGGACTGGGGACCAGCAGTATTATATAGGAGGAGTACAGTGCAGAGTTTTGCTGACAGTGACCACCATTATATATAGCAGTACGGTACGGAAGGCCACTGCTCTACTTACCTCTGTGTCGTCAAGTATACTATCCATCGAGATTCTATACCTGTGGTGCATTTTAGTTTTGCAGTTTGCTGATAGTGACCACCAGTATATTTAGCAGTACGGTACGGAAGGCCACTGCTCTACCTACCTCTGTGTCGTCAAGTATACTATCCATCTAGATTCTATACCTGTGGTGCATTTTAGTTTTGCAGTTTGCTGACAGTGACCACCAGTATATATAGTAGTACGGTACGGAAGGCCACTGCTCTACCTACCTCTGTGTCGTCAAGTATACTATCCATCTAGATTCTATACCTGTGGTTCATTTTAGTTTTGCAGTTTGCTGACAGTGACCACCAGTATATATTGCAGTACGGTACGGAAGGCCACTGCTCTACCTACCTCTGTGTCGTCAAATATACTATCCATCCATACCTGTGGTGCATTTCAGTTGTGCGCAGTATATATAGTAGTAGGCCATTGCTATTGATACTGGCATATAATTCCACACATTAAAAAAGGGAGAACAAAAATGTGGAGGGTAAAATAGGGAAAGATCAAGATCCACTTCCACCTCGTGCTGAAGCTGCTGCCACTAGTCATGGCCGAGACGATGAAATGCCATCAACGTCGTCTGCCAAGGCCGATGCCCAATGTCATAGTAGAGAGCATGTAAAATCCAAAAAAACAAAAGTTCAGTAAAATGACCCAAAAATCATAATTGAAAGCATCTGATGAGAAGCGTAAACTTGCCAATATGCCATTTACGACACGGATTGGCAAGGAACGGCTGAGGCCCTGGCCTATGTTCATGGCTAGTGGTTCAGATTCACATGAGGATGGAAGCACTCATCCTCTCGCTAGAAAAAATGAAAAGACTTAAGCTGGCAAAAGCACAGCAAAGAACTGTGCGTTCTTCTAAATCACAAATCCCCAAGGAGAGTCAAATTGTGTCGGTTGCGATGCCTGACCTTCCCAACACTGGACGGGAAGAGCTTGCGCCTTCCACCATTTGCACGCCCCCTGCAAGTGCTGGAAGGAGCACCCGCAGTCCAGTTCCTGATAGTCAAATTGAAGATGTCACTGTTGAAGTACACCAGGATGAGGATATGGGTGTTGCTGGCGCTGGGGAGGAAATTGACAAGGAGGATTCTGATGGTGAGGTGGTTTGTTTAAGTCAGGCACCCGGGGAGACACCTGTTGTCCGTGGGACGAATATGGCCATTGACATGCCTGGTCAAAATACAAAAAAAAAATCACCTCTTCGGTGTGGAATTATTTCAACACAAATGTGGACAGGTGTCAAGCCGTGTGTTGCCTTTGTCAAGCTGTAATAAGTAGGGGTAAAGACGTTAACCACCTAGGAACATCGTCCCTTATACGTCACCTGGACCGCATTCATCAGAAGTCAGTGACAAGTTCAAAAACTTTGGATGACAGCGGAAGCAGTCCACTGACCACTAAATCCCTTCCTCTTGTAACCAAGCTCCTGCAAACCACACCACCAACTCCCTCAGTGTCAATTTCCACCTTACACAGGAAAGCCAATAGTCCTGCAAGCCATGTCACTGGCAAGTATGACGAGTCCTCTCCTGCCTGGAATTCCTCCGATGCATCCTTGAGTGTAACGCCTACTGCTGCTGGCGCTGCTGTTGTTGCTGCTGGGAGTCGATCGTCATCCCAGAGAGGAAGTCGGAAGACCACTTGTACTACTTCCAGTAAGCAATTGACTGTCCAACAGTCCTTTGCGAGGAAGATGAAATATCACAGCAGTCATCCTGCTGCAAAGCAGATAACTCAGGTCTTGTCAGCATTGGGTGGTGAGAAACGTGTGTCCGGTATCCACCGTTAATTCACAGGCAACTAGAGACTTGATTGAGGTACTGTGTCCCCGGTACCAAATACCATCTAGGTTCCATTTTTCAAGGCAGGCGATACCGAAAATGTACACAGACGTCAGAAAAAGAGTCACCAGTGTCCTAAACAATGCAGTTGTACCCAATGTCCACTTAACCACGGACATGTGGACAAGTGGAGCAGGGCAGACTCAGGACTATATGACTGTGACAGCCCACTGGGTAGATGTATTGCCTCCCGCAGCAAGAGCAGCAGCGGCGGCACCAGTAGCAGCATCTCGCAAACGCCAACTCGTTCCTAGGCAGGCTACGCTTTGTATCACCGCTTTACAGAAGAGGCACACAGCTGACAACCTCTTACGGAAACTGAGGAAGATCATCGCAGAATGGCTTACCTCAATTGGACTCTCCTGGGGATTTGTGACATCGGACAATGCCAGCAATATTGTGCGTGCATTACATCTGGGCAAATTCCAGCACATCCCATGTTTTGCACATACATGGATTTTGGTGGTGCAGAATTATTTAAAAAACGACAGGGGCGTGCAAGAGATGCTGTCGGTGGCCCGAAGAATTGCGGGCCACTTTCGGCATTCAGCCACCATGTGCCGAAGACTGGAGCACCAGCAAACAGTCCTAAACCTGCCCTGCCATCATCTGAAGCAAGAGGTGGTAACGAGGTGGAATTCAACCCTCTATATGCTTCAGAGGATGGAGGAGCAGCAAAAGGCCATTCAAGCCAAATACATCTGCCCACGATATAGGCAAAGGAGGGGGAATGCACCTGACTCAAGCACAGTGGAGATTGATTTCAACGTTGTGCAAGGTTCTGCAACCCTTTGAACTTGCCACACATGAAGTCAGTTCAGACACTGCCAGCCTGAGTCAGGTCATTCCCCTCATCAGGCTTTTGCAGAAGAAGCTGGAGACATTGAAGGAGGAGCTAAAACAGAGCGATTCCGCTAGGCATGTGGGACTTGTGGATGGAGCCCTTAATTCGCTTAACCAGGATTCACGGGTGGTCAATCTGTTGAAATCAGAGCACTACATTTTGGCCACCATGCTCGATCCTAGATTTAAAACCTACGTTGTATCTCTCTTTCCAGCAGACACAAGTCTGCAGAGGTTCAAAGACCTGCTGGTGAGAAAATTGTCAAGTCAAGCGGAACGTGACCCGTCAACATCTCCTCCTTCACATTCTCCTGCAACTGGGGGTGCGAGGAAAAGGCTAAGAATTCCTAGCCCACCCGCTGGCGGTGATGCAGGGCAGTCTGGAGCGAGTGCTGACATCTGGTCCGGACTGAAGGACCTGCCAATGATTACTGACATGTCGTGTACTGTCACTGCATATGATTCTCTCACCATGGAAAGAATGGTGGAGGATTATATGAGTGACCGCATCCAAGTAGGCACGTCAGACAGTCCGTACGTATACTGGCAGGAAAAAGAGGCAACTTGGAGGCCCTTGCACAAACTGGCTTTATTCTACCTAAGTTGCCCTCCCTCCAGTGTGTACTCCGAAAGAGTGTTTAGTGCAGCCGCTCACCTTGTCAGCAATCGGCGTATGAGGTTACTTCCAGAAAATGTGGAGAAGATGATGTTCATCAAAATGAATTAGAATCAATTCCTCCGTGGAGACATTCACCAGCAGCAATTGCCTCCAGAAAGTACACGGGGACCTGAAATGGTGGATTCCAGTGGGGACGAATTAATAATCTGTGAGGAGGGGGATGTACACAGTGAAAGGGGTGAGGAATTGGAGGATGATGATGAGGTGGACATCTTGCCTCTGTAGAGCCAGTTTGTGCAAGGAGAGATTGATTGCTTCTTTTTTGGTGGGGGCACAAACCAACCAGTCATTTCAGTCACAGTCGTGTGGCAGACCCTGTCGCTGAAATGATGGGTTCGTTAAAGTGTGCATGTCCTGTTTATACAACATAAGGGTGGGTGGGAGTGCCCAAGGACAATTCCATCTTGCACCTCTTTTTTCTTTCATTTTTCTTTGCATCATGTGCTGTTTGGGGACAATTTTTTTGAAGTGCCATCCTGCCTGACACTGCAGTGCCACTCCTAGATGGGCCAGGTGTTTGTGTCGGCCACTTGTGTCGCTTAGCTTAGCCATCCAGCGACCTCGGTGCAAATTTTAGGACTAAAAATAATATTGTGAGGTGTTCAGAATAGACTGAAAATGAGTGGAATCCAAAACACACCCGGATCCGACAAAAAATTTTCAGGGAGGTTTTGCCAAAACGCGTCCAAATCCAAAACACGGCCGCGGAACCGAATCCAAAACCAAAACACAAAACCCGAAACATTTCCGGTGCACATCACTATTATTTTGTAGGTTACTTTTAACTGGAAAATTCTTGCTGTACAGTTGGTCTTTAGGTTTCTTCCATTTACGGTTCCATTGTCTTCTTGATGGTCAAGGGCGATCTCTAGGGATTGATTTGGAAACCACTATGTAAAATATTAAAAAGCAAGCATATATGGCATCAGGGGTGCCACAATGTTTTGGGTTGGGGGGGCAAGATATAATTTCATTTTGTCGCCCCCTAATATGCTGACTTGTGCCCCACGGGGTCAGCTGGACTAAACCGCTCCACCTTTTACCTGACAGACATAGATATATACAGCATATTTATACATACTGTATATAGAAATCTCTATATATCTATCTGTGGGGGGGGGCTGCGAGGGGGGGTGAAGGGGGAGTTGAGGGGTAAGTGGGGAGAAACATATGAAGTGGGGGTGAGAAGGGTGCAGGGTGGTCCTAGAGGAGTGTTCAGCCCACAGTAACTAGCCACACACTGTAGGGCTGGAGCTGGATGTATGGAGGATGAGGGCTGTGGGTAGGGCGGAGATGGAGCAACAGGAAAGGGGATTATCTTCATCCTGACAGTGCCCATGGTAAGCCTAGATGGCGACCGCACTGCACTCCTCGACCCAGTAGCCTACACTGACTGGTGCCTCTCAAATATTTGGGGAGGGGCAAGCCCGCCTAGCCCCCCCCCTTTTCCGACATGTACTGTATGCATGCCCTACATTCTGTGAGTATAAAGCACTTTATAACAACCATGCATTGTTTGTTCAAGACAAAATACACAGTACTCCAATTTATGAATTAGTTGCAGATGAAGGAAGAGTATATCATCAGCAACAAATAATTCTGTCTTTCATTGGTTTACTGAAGAGGGATTTGCATAGATGTCTAGGACTAGGGACCATTTCTGGTAATAACATCTGCTTTGACCTTGACGGTATATAATGAATAAATAGTTTAGAGGATCAAACACATGCACCATCCATCTATTATACAACACTTTAACAAAGATTATAGTTTATAAGTATATGACTGTCAATGTTCCACTGCAGCTCCACAGCATAGTTGCTCAGTCCTCTGGTAATTGCTTAATCTTACAACTGCCACTGAACCACTCATTTCAAGTAGCTGTCACTATCAGCTGACTTGGATCATGCCTACTCCCTGCTTCTCTCTCTCCATATTGTTTCCTTGCAATCTGGTGTAACAAGGGTAGTGTAAGCAGGGAACATGCCCTGGGAGCCACTGAGCGCTCCCTGTCACCTCCACGGGAACAGAACTGACTGTATCTACCGTAAACACAGAAGGAAAAGTGTTAGCTGTAACTGGCCATGTGGTGTGATGCTGTGGAGACCTCAGCAGTGGGTATTTAAAAAACACTGCCCCAGCATTGACATTGGTGGCAGAGAGACATGTATGATTTAATGATACATTACATATACCATGTTAAATCACTGCTGCACCTGTGTGTATCTCTGCGGATAAGATCTCTCAGCATGTCTACCCATTCTCACTTCCATGAGACGGCCTAGGGCCATGGCCACTGCTTTGCAGTCCATACCAACTAAGAAAACGTCATGATATCGTCTCTCACTGTCTTCGCTGCCACCACCATCTATTCAAGCACAGGAGTTCTCTTTTTCCAGTACCTGTCCTCTTTCTGGATCTCTCTGTGTTGTTATATAATTATGTATCCAGTGCGGCCTGTGCCAGCCATGTTCCCTGAGCTAATGCCATCATATGGAGGGGGCGGGGCTGGCTGTGCAAAAAATGACAGCACTGACCAAAGCATCCTTAGAATGCTGAGGTGGGGCTCTGTAAGAGCTGCAATGTGCACATTTTGAGTGGCCAAATGTGGGTGTCTGGCTGCAGGCTGGTGTTACAGGCAACAGTCTAGCACATGCAGAGGCCGTGTGAAGCAGAGGTGCCGCCTACAGGGATTTTCACAGCGGAACCATTCGCACTCCCCTAATTACGGGACTGTATGCAGCTAAGAAAAAGGCATACCATGTAGCCAACCAAAGTGTTTCTTATTAATGTAATGTGCCATATTTGGTATTGATTTTTATTTTTACATTCCCTTAGTTTAACTGAAAAAAGTAGACATTATCACAGTTAAAACAATATTGCCGCTCAATAACCCAGACAGATGTTATGTTATGTTAAATCTAATTAGAGATATTCATCCTCCTAAAATCCCAGTCAGTTACTGGTATACATGGGCCACAACTGGACCACTTCCAAAATGTCAGTTAAATTATGCAGGCTACATCTTATAATCTTAAGAATTCACTTTTACTGTCTAACAATTCTATTTTGAAGCCTCAATGTGAGGAAGTAAGCTAGAAATGTGTGAAATAGCCTCTTGGATTTCCACTGCACCGTCTGAAACACAAGCTGCCCATGGGAATTCTTCATCTTGCAGGTTTGATTCAATTTGTAATGCACACTCATGTCACAACAAGTATATATTCCTAGCTGTGCTGGAGTCTACTTCTGTAGGATTATATAACACTGTTTTATGAGGTTTACAAAAGACGGACGGCTCACATAATGGAGGAAACTGGAGTTTAATATACATTTACAGGGAAAAACATTTGGGCAGGCTCATTATCAATGGCAAAATCAAGGTCCGTGAGATATATATTTTGAGTAACAAGATGATGTGCTGTTTTTACTAATAAATCAACATTACACCCATCACATTCTGCACTTGTTTGTTTTCAACTTTCTCTGATTTATAAAAAAAAAAACAAAAAAAAGGAAAAGAAAAGAAATTCAGCATAATTAAATTACATTTAAAAGACCTGCTATATGTAGGAGTCTTGTGTCAATCTATTTTTTTTCCATTGATGATAAATAGAGTCTTTTAAATATAGGAGCTGATGAGCGCATTGGAAATGAAGGTTTTTTTATGTTAAATATTTTTACTTTTTTTATAATGGCCAACAGTTACCAAATACACACATGCCAAAATTCCAGCATTCAGTATACTAGCAGCTCCAGTTAAAGAATCCCTTTCGGTGTGAGACTTCAGGTAACGAGACCTCAAGTAGACCTCACACTTATAGACAATGGGGGGTATCCAGTTGGGTGCAAGGATTTGCCTTCTGCCCAAATTTGGATTACCACTGGTGTGCACACTCCAGCTACCAGCAATATCCAATTAAAACAAATGGACCCTGGTTTTTCAGCTTAGAAAGCCCTGCACAGTGAGGAAAAAAAAAGTTAGATACTCAGTGGTCCGATGGTCTCCACGTCTCCTGGTCATCTCCCCTCCATCTCTCTACTGGAAAGGTGGCAGCTGGGAAGGGAGAAGGCTGCTGGAAGGGTAGGGGACTGCTGAGATATGTAGTCCACTCTGATGCTGCCTCTGGACACACACATGGGGGGGTCAGACAAATTCTTACACACACACATTCTTACATACACTCTCACACACACACACACACACACACACACTCACACATACTGTACTTACACACACTGCAAAAGAAGACCGGTTACCGACAGGCTGGAGGAAGAAGACACTGCTTCGGAAAGTGAATAATTAAGGACTTATTAAGCTAATTGGAAACTTCCAATTGCTTAATTAGTCAGGAGGGGTGCCACAGTAAGTCCTACTGATTTTTACTAAAAATAGTGATTTTAATAAAAATCAGACTTTCTGTAGAAATCACAGCGGCTCATTTTCTCTTATGCAATTGTATAGAAAACCCCCTGCATTATGTTTTTTTTTTTTAAATCTGTGCACAATTGAATATGGTCCAATATCTCTCCCAAAAAGTCCCATCTCCATACCCTTCACCCCAGAGATAGTTCAGCAGTTAGCATGGCTGGTCTCCATCTATAACATAAAAATAAAAATAGCACCAGTTTCTGCTGATTTACATTTCCAACAGTATGTGTATGCAACTGGTACAGTATAATAGATTGAAGTTTTCAAAATACCTAAGGCTTGTCAGTTGGAAGCCTCATGTTAAATTGTAAGCTAGAAGGTTTACTTTAGTTGGCTACTTAGTTTATGTTATTTCTACACCAGAGATAACCTAACCTGTATCATTTGTTGAGTACAGTGTAAAGTGTGGACAAGTGGAGAAGTTGCCTAACCAATCAGCTTTGAGGTAACATGGATCAAGTACATTCTATAATAAAAAATGTTTTTAGGTAGAAGATGATTGGTAGAAGATGATTAACTAAAACGAATACGATTTGTGAAACACACAGCTTGGCGCAAAGGGGGAGTGGGCTATGGGATATCTAATCCAATTGGATTTCACCACAATCCAAATAGTGTACGAACGTTGCAAAAAAGGGTTAGGATCAGTGTATCTCCTTTGGCGCAGGGGATGGGGGGGGGGAATAGGGGAATTACATCAGTAATACAGTATAGACACAAGTGTTAATGTGTAAAATTACTTTCCTAGATGTTTTTATCTATAGCTAAATACTGAACAGACGGAGTGGTATTATTCTGCGTACCCCCACTCACGTTGTTCAAAGGTAAGTTGTACACACAAAGGTTTCTTTTCACTTTCTAAATAGAAACAGAACCAGGATCGGATCAACCAAATGTTTAGGATAATTGAAGGACTGGGTGTCGTATCCTGACTCACACAGTGATGGAAATGTTGACTCCTATCAAAGTTTCTGTCACTGTTGTCCAATCTGGTAACCAATGCACATCACCGTCCCATAATCGTCTCATGTGTCAAAAACAAAAAATGAAAAGAGACAGCCAATATGTAGTATTATCTATGGCTCAATTTTCATACAAAACTTAAGATTGTTAGTACACTCGTACCCCACTCACACAAGTGGTCAAAAAGGTGCACATATCATGGTATCTTCATCTGGTGATGCCCATACGTAAACCGTTCATGCGTCTTTAAAGAGTAATTGCGTACCCCTGACTCACACAATCATCGATTGGATAACTCCTATAAAGGTATCTTTTAATAGCCAAGAAAATTATTGTGGGCATACCCCAACTCACAGGTAAGTAGATGGAGTAAATCGCATCATGGTTTCTTTATTGCATTCCCATTCAGCAACCGATCACAGACCGTGAACCAGGATAACAGAATCTGATTGCTTTGTAATTTCTTTTTCTCCAAGCTTTGATCAGTCATCCCCACAATGTAATGGTGACTGTGTCTAGCCCACAATTCTGTGCTGTATTCCTGTATTCTTCTGTGCATGTGCCAGTAAAGGGTTCACCATCCTGATTATTAGAATCCCGACAGTGAAAGGTAAGTACACTTACCTTCCACCAGGCCACTAACCCTATCCCTCCCTTGTGTAGCCTAGACCTAATCCTCTCCCCTTCCCCCAAAAAAAGCCTAACCCTACCCCTCCTCGGTGGCGCCTAAACCTAACACTGAATAGTGTCGGTATTCTGACTGTCGGGATCCTGACCGGATCCCGCTGGTAAACTAGATAAGGACCTACTGTATTTAATTACTGCTCTTATTGAAGTTGCATTTTGTTACTATGATCTGATCAGCTTTCCTCCCACTCTGCCATTAGTACCTGCCTTATATTAACCATGGTCTAATTACAGCTTTACTGTTATAGCCAAAGCATTATAAAATATTATTATTTGGGGGGGGGGCATCATTCATTTTTAAAGTGTTTCACAGTGGGTTGCGATTGCAACAATCAGTAAAGGTAAAAAATGAAAATGACTTATCCAAGCAGTGTGATTTTAGCGCCCTCAAAATGTCAATCCCTTTGCTCGCAACATCTATGATTTATGATATTCTAGCCTCATGAATCCAATAAACATTCTTAAGGACAACACAGTCATACACACATACAGTTAGGTTTAGACAGAAAAACATTATTATTGCACTTCTCATGGCTATCATCCTTACAACTGTGAAAATACACACAGCTCCACTGAGATTTATTCACTCTTTTAATGATTTCAGTTTCATTTATGCACAATGTAGAATAAGTTCAAGCATTGAAATAAAATGTTAAATATTATTCTTCAACAAAAGAAAAATACAATACATGTCTTTCTTTTGGTATTCAAGAAGCAGTTATCCCAATCAGTTGCTATGGGAAATAGGACAATCATTTGACTTACCAGGCCATAGAGCAGAAATGACGCCAGAACATTTCCGTTATGAGACCATATCCAAGGGATGCGCTGTAGATGTCTCACCTTATTTAGTACATCAGTAACTGATTGTAATGGTATTTGTGGCTTTCTGGACTGTGCCGATTCATTATTGATTTGCTCAAGAGCTCATCTCTTTGACCACTGACATAATGATATTGAAAACATTTCATGCATGAACTGTTTCTTGAATAGAAGAGAAGAATAATATGTGCAGCATGGTGTCATTGTAAGCAGAACTATGTCCAGAGTAATAATTTTTATTTGTAACAACTCGTGTGTTTTACAAAATTAAACCATGGTAACAGGAAACAAAATCCTGGTTTCTGCAGTTTTCCTATGTAACTACTGCACTGTATTCTGCCCTTTTCTATTCAGTACTAAAGAGAATCAATAAAAGGATTAACAAGTGACATAGAGTATTTATACAGAGGTTCTAGATAAATGTAACTAGAATCAGATTGGTTACTATGGGCAACTGCTCCTTTGTCCTCTTTAGAAGGCTTAACCATTTGTTATGGCCAAGCACTGCATTAGTAACCTATTTAGTATCCTGGTCATAGGCGTTTTTATAGTGGGTATGGTGCACACGAGTCCCTGGGTCCAGGGGGGGCAAACCGCACACACTGCACCCATATATTATACTTACCCCTCCGGAGACCCGCGACGCGGCCCTGCACTATGGACAGAAATCACTTGGAAAATGGCTGCTGTGGCTATTTCTGAGTGATTTGTGCATGAGCACTGGAGATGTCCCCGGGAACAAGGCGTGAGCGCCATGTTCCTGGAGACATGCACAGTAGACTCTGGCATTATGCCAGAAACTAGTTACTGCCGGAGAGAAGGGGGCCCGCGATGGAGGCTGCATGCTGGTACCCCCCCCCCCCCCCCTCTTAAAATGCCCCTGATCCTGGTTCTCACCTTTTAAAGCCCTCTACAATGCCGTACCCCCGGTATACCTTTGTCATATTGACAATCATTATGTTGACACTGCCTATGTCAAAACCACGTTGCCGGCACCAGTATGCTAACAATGTCAAAATGCTACAGAGACTATTTTAACGGTGTTGCTAGTTTACCTCTAAACATTATACTTTTACATCATGTTAAAGATATGTTAGTGACACTGATAAAATATGTTACTTGAAAAACCCCACCAATACCATACATAACTTCCTGTGACAAAATTTCCCTTACACTGTAAGTTATGTTTATGTGTTTTGCTGGAATGCAACCAACTATTATGTATTATGTAATTATTTTTCTGCTTGGCAGTTTTGTGCAAACCCCATAACAAAAAATTATAAAATATGTATTAATTTGAACAGTTTTCACTGTTGAATGCCTTTTTTAATTTAAACAGTCAGTCCTGGGAACATTGTAATTTTGACACTTGATAAACATTACAGCACATAACTTATAGGAATTGGTGAAAGTATAGGGCTGTTATTTCATTATTGTATTTGATTCCAAATAATGGGTTAATTGTGTGATAATCCCCCCCCCCGAACACACACACACACACACACACACACACACACACACACACCACAACATACTATGTAAACAATTTAGTGTTTTTGTAAACATCAAGAAAACAGCAATGGTGCTAGGTATGGACCATGCTTAGTTATGTCTTGTTCTTATAATATTTATGCTACTGTCTGGTTATCTACTTAGAATTGTTAGGAAACATTGCTGATTTACACAGTATTTGTGGTAAACGACAATATCAAATTATGTATGGCAATGCATACAATATTTTTAAGGATACTTGTGTAAAATAGATACAGCCAATATGATGGCTAACACTATGTTCTGAGACTTCGGCTCATTAGGAATCATCAAAACGTAAAGCAGAATTTGATTACCATATCTTAAATATAGATGCAAATTATTACTCACCTGTGTTTCTGAGATCTACCTTATCCAAATGGAGAGGTCTACTTAATCCAAGTGTCCTTCCATGTCTGCTGTCATAAGGGCAGTCCTTGCTTTTGTCGGCAAAGTGTTGTCAATGGACAATATGCTTTCTGTATGAAAAAATTGGAGGGGAGTGACAAACATTAAGACTCTCTCCTTATCATATGTAACTGCCCGGTTTAATTTACATTGGCAGCTGCCCATCAACATCACATTCTATCCAGGAGTAAACGTAATCCCTGGACCCCAAAACCAAACTTTGTTACCCACATCATTATTTTCATCTCTGTAGGCATTGTATGACTACAACCCCTATTGTAATTATCTTCAGTGAGTGGTATAGTCTTAATTTTATGCATAGCACATGAGACATTAAATTAATTAATCATAATATTCATATAATAATGTTGAAAAAATATTTCACCAATATATATTGCTACCTAACCTTGTTACAACTGAGAGTTAGAGTTTATGGTCTGAGTTCCCATTTTATTTGTCTTTTTGTACCCCTTTTACACCAAGTTTTTGACCTGTGTTATTGCTGGGTTAACTTGGGTCGCAGCTCAGTGTAAAAGGGTCCAAAAACCACCAAAACTCTGGTCTAGTGACCCAGGAATCTAACTCAGGTAGCTTGCAGGGTTGATCCCAGGAAGGACCAGGGTTAAGGCACAGTGTAAATGGGTAACCCAGGTTGTCCCTCATGGGTTCCGTTTAGAGCATGGGGAGATATGGATTTCCTGGTACAGTACTTGGAGATTATATCATCCCAAAGCGCTAACAGAAGAGTTCCACTGAGTGTTCCAGGTACTGTGTGAAGGGTGTCTGTCCCAGGTCTGACCCCAGTGGCGTAACTAGAAATGTTTCTCCCCCAAGCCAAAACATTCTCTGGCGCCCCCCCCCCATAATTGCCACTAGCAAAGTGATGAAAATGCCCGCAAAAAAGGGGCATGGCCTTGCTGAAATGGGTGTGGCTTTGCTTAAAGGGGCATGGCGTTGCAGGAAAAGATTATCTTGTGCCCCAGTTTTACAACCTGCATGCCCAGACGTTGGCCACCACAGGAAAAAAAATTATCCTGATTCATGCCCCTTACATTATTTGTCATTTTTCCTCCTTATAGTAATGCACAGTATACATTATGCCACATACTGTAATGGCCCTTAGACATTATGCCGCACACATTAATGCCCATTACACAATATGCCACACACCGTAATGCCCCTGACACATTATGCCACACACCGCAATGCCCATTACACATTAAGCCATACAATAAGGCTTCTAATTACTTTTAAATTACCTGTTCATTGCCAGGGGTTTCATGCTCTTGGTTCCATGCACGGTGCCAGGGGTTTTCATGCTCAGGGTGTCATGCCCGTTGCCAGGGGTTTCATGTGCTAGGTGTTATGCTTGTTGCCAAGGGTATCATGTGCTGGGTGTCAAGCTCATTGCCAGGTGGTTATATTCATTGCCAGGGGTTTCATGCACTGGGTGTCATGCTAGTTGCTAGGGGGTAATGCTTGTTGCCAGGGATTTCATTAGCTGGGTGTCGTGCTTGTTACCAGGGGGTAATGCTTGTTGCTAGGGCTGTGCCCCCAGTGCCACATATGCCCCCAGTGCAAGATATTACCCCACAATGACAGATGAAAATATGCTCCCATAGTGGCAGAAACACATATGCCCCCAGTGCAACATATGCCCCCACAGTACCAGATACACATATGCCCCCAGTGCCAGATACACATATGCCCCCAGTGCCCCTTATGCCTCCCCAGTGCCAGCTATAGATATTTTCCCTGTGCCAAATATGCCCCCCCCAGTGCCAGCTACATACCCTCTACTGTGCTGTCTTGGAAGGAGGGTAGTGGTACAGTCCAGGAAGGAGCCGGAGGGCACAGCGCGCGCCTCTTCTGTGTCTCCGGTGTGTCTGTCAAATGAAGTGCCGGTTCATGAGCCAATCAGAGCTTGTGGAACAGCAGCTGCGGCTCCTGATTGGCTCACAAACCGGCACTTCATTTGACAGACACACCGCCATCCGCCGCCAGAAGGGACACCGGAGAGGTGTGCGCTGTGCCCTCCGGCTCCTTCCTGGACTCAGTCTCACAGCTGCAGCAATCAGCGGCGGAGCCCCCGCAGCCCTGCGCCTCCAAGCCTCCGCAGTGGCTGCAGGGACTGCAGTTACGCCACTTTCTGACCTGATTTGTAGCTGTGTTCCAAATCTCTGGTCAGACCTGGGACTTTGGTGTAAAAGGTGTGTTAGCAAGGGCATAGCTACCATAGGTGCAGGCAGTGCAGCTGCTATGGGGACCAGAGCTGAGAGGGGCCCACCTTCCCTGTCACAGTTACATGTGTTATATACATTTTTCGCCATTGGGTGGTACGTAGGGGTCCATTCAAACTTTTTCCTTGTGGCCTCAATATATCTAATTATGCCCCTGGACCTGCTCATTGTAGTGTGGTATAAATGAGCACTGTAATGAGACACAATATGAATGGGAAGCGCTATATATCATAATGTGAATTGGGGGTACTGTGCGGCATAATGTGTACTGGCAGCTCTGAAATGTGACATAGGGTAAACTTAAGTACTACTGCAATTCATAAAAGAAACTAGGGCACTACTATGGGGTATAACATTAAATAAGGCTCTACTATGGTTCAGAAAATGAACTAGGGCACTATTATAGGGCATAAAATAACAACTGCAGAGCAGTGTCTGTCTAGAAGCAATGTGATGGGGGCCTCTTCAAAACGTTGCTATGGGGCCCACAAAGTTCTGGCTACGCCCCTGGGTATTAGTAAGATACCAGTGCAATTAACGTGTGTGCCTGAGAATGTTGTAATCCTACAATCCATATAAAATTCAGAGATCGAAACAAGAAACAAGACGTGAAACTTAAAATCGTTTTGCTAGGCAACCACATTCTGGAGAGCTAGATTAAATGTCACAGTTTAGTGAAGAGGTCATTAAAATTATTGTAATTGTTGAATCTGCCATTTCAGCTATGCTATTACTGTTTGTTAACATATGTTGTCATCACAGATTTTCTGCATTTTCTGCCATTGCTGAATGCCATTGTGCAGTTGATCCTTTGCATTGACCAGGTGCCATTGTCATTTTATGTTTCTAGATTTTATGGTTAGATTGATCTCAACCACTTTAACCTTACCAGAGACAAAATTAATTATACTTTTACCCTTATTCATTATGGTGGTCACACGCTCCACAGATATCAGCCCAGTCAGCCAATTATTGGCTAATCAGACTGATAATTGCACAAATTATTGGTCTATCAAACATGAAAAACTTCCAGCTTGCGATAATTTGAGCTCTGATAATTCACCATCAGACAGAACAGTTATCTGACAGAGTACGGCAAGCTTATTGTATGTTTCCAGTATATAAGATAATTGATCTAACAGTGAGTTTTATCTGATAATGTATGGCCACCTTTAGCTATAGACCTTCAAGTTACATAGTAATTTAATAAATGTGTGTTTGTTTGTGCGAGAGTCATCACTCATTTATATTGAGTCAACTCCTGGCAGACCTTCCAAAATTTGACAATTCTGTTGAGGATTTCAGTTTTGGGTGCAGTCGTTCTTTCAGATATTGGTCAGGAAGTGCTGTCAGTGATTATGAATATTGATTAAATCCACAAAATGGCTTTCTTTGATGTGTGTAGGTATATGGTGCTCTTTAAAAGTCTCTAAACGGAAAAATAACAACTTTATTTTGGAAATATTGATTCCTTAGCTTGTTGTTTCTTTGAGAATATTCAAGTTTTAAAAAGTAACTATTGTGTTAAATTCAAAATTTGATGTAATTTGGGACTTGAGTATCTATCCATGGGGTGTTCCATCCTTTTCTCGGAATACATATGTAATCCCGGCGTGGCGGGATGCCAGCTGTCAGTATCCCGACAACTGTATCCTGCCCACCAGAATGCCGGCAGCGGGCAAGCGCTACGAGTCCCCTTACAGGCTCGCTATGCTCACCATGCTGCAGGCTCGGTGGCTTGCTGCGCTCGCCACAGGATCTATTCCCACTCTATGGATGTCATGTTCACCCTCGAATGGGAATAGTCCCTGTGAGCTGGTATTCCTGCTGTTGGCATTGTCAGTTGTTGGGATTCTCGCATCGACATCCTGACCGCTGGGATCCCGACAGCCCGCAAATTGATTGTCTCCCCTTTTCTCCATCCTCTCATCTGCTATAATATGTTAGGGAATGCCTAAATCTCACAATTTTATATATATATATATATATATATGTATATATATATATAGCACAGACGTCGGCGGCACTCAGAAATAAAGTCACAAAGCGGCAGGTGGTATCAACGTTTCAAAGGTTTATTCCCTCGTCATCAGGATCCTGATGACGAGGGAATAAACCTTCGAAACGTTGATACCACCTGCCGCTTTGTGACTTTATTTCTGAGTGCCGCCGACGTCTGTGCTGTATTTGGCTTCCCGGCATTGGGGAGATCCACGGAGGGCACCGGAGCAGTAATCTGTACGAGGGGGAGTGCTGCCTATCTGGACAATATATATATATATATATATATATATCAGGGACGTGCAGTCAGGGGAGGCAGGGGAGGCAGTGTCTCCCCTGTCATT
This sequence comes from Pseudophryne corroboree, assembly GCF_028390025.1. Lineage (NCBI taxonomy): Eukaryota > Metazoa > Chordata > Amphibia > Anura > Myobatrachidae > Pseudophryne > Pseudophryne corroboree. The sequence goes on along the minus strand of NC_086444.1, from coordinate 290,531,484 downwards.
AATGACTCAAATAATACAAAGAAGATACTTATGACACAGATTTTGTGTCATAAGTATATTTGTATTATTTTAATATTTTTTATCCTGTAAAAATCTGTGCTACGGAGGCACCGCTGTCGGTGCCTCACGCTGACAATGTAAAATGACCGGAAGTGGGGGGCGGGGCCAAGCAGCAGGGAGTAAAATCCCATTGAAAAAAAGCACTATAAGCGGCACTGGTATAAGTGCCGCTTTGACAGGGGCGTGCTTTCAGCCCATATGAAAGCACGTCCCTGTCACTGTGGAGGAGGTGATTGGGCAGTGGCGGATTCGGGAGTGTGCAGTGCTACGCTGAGCTCCCGGTCCCCAGCCATGCAGACAAGCTCCATGTGAGAGCTTGCTCTGCCTGCATGTGACGCTGCCTGGGGCACTGGGAGCTAAGCTCCCGGACCTCAGCACCCTGCACTGATCAGGGAGCGGGTAGCCCGATCACCCTGTGTGCCGCAAACTCGGGCCGCCGCGGACCCTGCACTGATCAGGGAGCGGGTAGCCCGATCCCCCTGTGTGCCGCCAGGGCCGTAACTAGGTATGTGCCGATGGTGCCTTGCCCACAGCGCACATGCGCTGAAGGCGCACCATCGGCAGCACACCCCCACCCATACACGGCCGCAGCCACTGTTCTCACTATAGAGTCCAGCGCTGCCGCCTGTCTCCCGCCGCGCGTCAGAGCCTCCGCCTCTGCAGGGACTCTGAGCGCGGCATTCCCCCACACTGCCGCCTGTCTTCCACCGCCCGGAGCCGCCCGCTCTGCATGTACTCAGAGCGCGGCATTCCCCCGCACTGCTGCCTGTCTCCCGCCGCCTGGAGCCGCCCGCTCTGCACGGACACAGAGCGCGGCATTCACCTGCACTGCTGCCTGTCTCCCGCCGCCTGGAGCCGCCCGCTCTGCACGGACACAGAGCGCGGCATTCCCCCGCACTGCTGCCTGTCTCCCGCCGCCCGCTCTGCATGGACTCAGAGCGCGGCATTCCCCCGCACTGCCACCTGTCTCCCGCTGCCCGGAGCCGCAGCCTCTGAAGGTACCAGGGGACAGCCTGGAGGAGGATGCCATTAGGGTTATCTGATAGGGTTAGTGATATCTGATAGGGTTAGTGATAGGGTTAGTGATATCTGATAGGGTTAGTGATAGGGTTAGTGATATCTGATAGGGTTAGTGATAGGGTTAGTGATATCTGATAGGGTTAGTGATATCTGATAGGGTTAGTGATATCTGCCTGACAAAGAGGAGGTGAGGGCAGAGCCATAACTAGGGGGCTCTGTCTGCCGTAATGTGTACAAATGGGGACGCTGTCTGCTGTAATGTGTAAAAAAAGGGGGGCGCTGTCTGCCGTAATGTGTAAAAAAGGGGGGCGCTGTCTGCCGCAATGTGTAAAAAAGGGACGCTGTCTGCCGCAATGTGTATAAAGGGGGCTCTGTCTGCCGTAATGTGTAAAAAGGGGGACTGTCTGCCGTAATGTGGAAGGGACGCTGTCTGCCGTAATGTGTAAAAAAGGGGGGCGCTGTCTGCCGTAATATGTAAAAAAGAAGGACGCTGTCTGCCGTAATGTGTAAAAAGGGGACGCTGTCTGCCTCAATGTGTATCAAGGGGGCTCTGTCTGCCGTAATGTGTAAAAAGGGGGACTGTCTGCCGTAATGTGTAAAAAGGGGATGCTGTCTGCCGCAATGTGTATAAAGGGGGCTCTGTCTGCCGTAATGTGTAAAAAGGGGACTGTCTGCCGTAATGTGTAAAAAAAGGGGACGCTGTCTGCCGTAATATGTAAAAAAGAAGGACGCTGTCTGCCGTAATGTGTAAAAAGAGGACGCTGTCTGCCGTAAGGTGTAAAAGGGGCTCTGCCTGGTGTAGTGGTGCTATTGTGCGGCGTAATCTGAATAATGGAGACTACTGTGCACCAGTATATGAATTGGTATTATTTTGTGGCCACACCCATTTCCCGTGAAGCCACGCCCCTATATTTTTTGCGCGCGCCTATGGCGCGCACTGCCACCGGTATCCGTTGAAGGGGGGTGCCGATGCCATTTCTTGCACACAGCGCTAAAATGTCTAGTTACGGCACTGTGTGCCGCACACTCGGGCCGCCGCAGATCCTGCACTGATCAGGGAGCCGGGTAGCCCGATTCCCCTGTGTGCTGCACGCTCAGGCCGCCGCAGATCCTGCACTGATCAGGGAGCGGGTAGCCCGATCCCCCTGTGTGCCGTACACTCGGGCCGCCGCAGATCCTGCACTGATCAGGGAGCCGGGTAGCCCGATTCCCCTGTGTGCTGCACGCTCAGGCTGCCGCGGACCCGTCCTCCCCCCGCCTTCTGATTTCAATAGTGGACGTGGACTCAGAGTGGACGCAGCCTCATTGAATGTAAGGACAAAAGTGTGGACAAAATAAAAACGAAAAACTTGCTTAATTAATAATAAATTTACTAAATTGTGATTAAGATTAATACACTTAAAATAATCAGTTATACCAATTATTCAGACATATGTTTAAACATATGTCTGAATAATTGGTATAACTGATTATTTTAAGTGTATTAATCTTAATCACAATTTAGTAAACTTATTATTAATTAAGCAAGTTTCTCCATTTTATTTATTGATTGAAATTAAAACACACAATTATACCGATTTAAAGTGTCCACACTATTGTCGGTACATTCAGCGCACCAGGAGTTAACACTGGGTAGTGTAGCCTTGTGCTGCTGGGGCTCCCTGCATGGAACCCCTGACAATGAGCATGAAAGCAACTAGCATGAAACCTCTGGCAACGAGCATGGAACCCAGGACATGAGACCCCTGGCAACGATCATGAGACCCCTGGCAACGATCATGAGACCCCTGGCAACGAGCATGAGACCCCTGGCAATGAGCAGGTAATTTAAAAATAATTAGAGGCCTTGCTGTGGCATAATTTGTATAGGACATTATTGTGTGAGGAGCATAAAATTGTATCTGGCATAACTGTATGTGGCATAATGTGGAATGGGCATTACGGTGTGTGGAATAATGTGGAATGGGCATTATGGTCTGTGGAATACTGTGGAATGGGCATTACGGTGTGTGGAATAATGTGGAATGGGCATTACGGTGTGTGGAATAATGTGGAATGGGCATTATGGTTTTTGGAATAATGTGGAATGGGCATTACGGTGTGTGGAATAATGTGGAATGGGCATTACGGTGTGTGGAATAATGTGGAATGGGCATTATGGTGTGTGGAATAATGTGGAATGGGCATTACGGTGTGTGGAATAATGTGGAATGGGCATTATGGTGTGTGGAATAATGTGGAATGGGCATTACGGTGTGTGGAATAATGTGGAATGGGCATTATGGTGTGTGGAATAATGTGGAATGGGCATTACGGTGTGTGGAATAATGTGGAATGGGCATTACGGTGTGTGGAATAATGTGGAATGGGCATACGGTGTGTGGAATAATGTGGAATGGGCATTATGGTATGTGGAATGGGCATTATGGTCTGTGGAATACTGTGGAATGGGCATTACGGTGTGTGGAATAATGTGGAATGGGCATTACGGTGTGTGGAATAATGTGGAATGGGCATTACGGTGTGTGGAATAATGTGGAATGGGCATTAATGTGTGTGACATAATGTGTAAAAGGCATTACTATAAGGAGCAAAAATGACAAATAATGTAAAGGGCATGATTAGTTTTTTCCCCTGTGTTTTATTTTTCCTGTGTTGTATAGGGGGCTCTACCTTGCGTAATGTGTATAAGGGGTACTACTGTGTGGTGTAATGTGACTGACAGACACTACTGTGGGGTGTAATTTGAATTGGTACTATTCTGTGTCCACGACCCTTCCCCATGAAGCCATGCCCCTGTCACCCACTGCTGCCACCCTCTCCCTAGCGTCACCCTCTCCATGGTGTCACACTCTTCCTGTCACCCTCTCCCTGGCATCACCCACTCCCTGTCACCAATAGCTGTCACCCGCTCTCTGGTGTCACGCTCTCCCTGTCACCCACTGCTGGCTATTTTGTTGTCCAGGACTTCCATTAACTTAATAGTGCCACACCCACGGTGCTATTAAGTTAATGGAAGACTTGGACAACAAAATTGCATTCATGTTCTCCTCCCACTCCCTCCCCAGTCCCAAACACAATTTTTTTTCCCTATAAAAATTTACAATATATTAGCCGCCTGCTCATCACATGTTTGATAAGAAGGCAGGCTGCGGGCATTGGCGGCGGTGGCGGCATCGGACTGAGATGCGAATTAGTGGTGTAGGGTCCGGGTAGTTGATGGTGGGCGAGTTTGTAAGCCATTGGCGGTGGCGGGGGTAGGGGGCATCGGCTCAGGGGCAGAAGCGGGCATTGGCTCAGCGGCGGTAGGGGTCATCGGCGGGATTCGGCGGACATTATGGCTGCAGTGCCTCACCAGCCACTGACCTCACCGCACGCCACTGATATATATATATATATATATATTAGTTTACAATAAAATTGAGCTGAATGGAATGATTAATCGTATTTTTAATAAGACAAAATTACATTGATTTATAGGAGTTAAAAAAACTTTATGTATAGACCAAAATTCAATCGGGCAGATTACTAAATCAGACCAATTTCTAACTTTTGTACTATTGGTGCAGTCCTCTATTAGAATCCTTCCATAAAATGTATTTTTTAGTCCTGTCATTATAATAATGAGCAGAACAAATCATGCTTAGTTTCTCCTGTTGGCAGTGCAGCCAAAAAGAATATATGATGCATTTTGTTAGCGCTCTCAGGCACGTGACGGTAAGCTTGAACAGGGGAGCCGACACTAAATATAGCTGCTAATTGCTGCAGCATAGCCTTATTTTATAAATCTAAAATATTTAACAGATTAATTAAGACTTGGGTCCTGAATATACATTTTATTTGCAGTCTGAATAGGTAGGGAACATTTACAGTTGCCTGTTATTTGTGGGTCAAATATATCATAATGCATTATGCATGAACAGATGTTCATTCAAAATTCATAGCAAAGTTTTGGTGGTAAATAATCTATTACATTACGTCTAAGCTATTTTTCAGTGCGTTCATTTTGTTGCATAGTATACAGTATATGTGGCTTATTACCAGTATAAATCCATCGTTGCAAAAAGCAGTTGTTAATTTGCTCAATTTGAATGCTGTTTGAGCTAGCTGGTCTATCAGGACATAAAATGAATATGTTTATTTATTAAGGCTTTCAAAATGACTTATTCAATATGATGGCAATTAATGTATAAACGTACTGTATTTAAATGTATATAAATGTATTTATTATGGGGTAATATTAAGGTATTAAAATGGGGTCAAAATAAATATATGATTTTATAATGGAAGCAATATAAATGTATTACTTGATTATGGGGTAATACTATTTGATCTATGCAATGGGTGCAATAAAAATTTATGAAAGGGCAATACTAAACATTTCAAGATGGAGTCACTATTTATAGTGAGCCATATTTTAGATCAGTGGTTCTCAAACTCGGTCCTCAGGTCCCCACACAGTGCATGTTTTGCAGGTAACCCAGCAAGTGCACAGGTGTATTAATTACTCACTGACACATTTTAAAAGATCCCCAGGTGGAGCTAATTATTTCACTTGCGATTCTGTGAGGAGACATGCAAAACATGCACCGTGTGGGGTCCTGAGGACCGAGTTTGAGAACCTGTGTTTTAGATGAACCCTCTAATATGGTTGTAGGTATGCATTAATTGCAAAGTGACTATATGTCCCTATAAAATGATAATATTTAAATACATAGACTGTAATTCTGTAACAAAGCATTTATAGGCTGATCATAGTGCATTAATGTATAACCCCAGCCAAAAATAGTTGTGTTGATCTTCTTATTTACTATAGTAATAGATATTTTTCATCCTCTTCCTGTTTTCCAATTTCTTTTTAAGTTAGACCTGCTGGTATCATATTGTTCATAACCATTCTCGGTACTTTGTTTTCAGGGTCTGATTAAAGCAAGAAAATCCAAAAAGCACACAGCTGGGCAAAACCATGTTGCACTGCAGGTGGGGCTGCTAAAACATGCAGTGAGAGATAGATTTGGGTGGGGTGTGTTCAAACTGAAATCTAAATTGCAGTGTAAAAATAAAACTGTCTAACATTTGTGGGCTACATGCAAAAGCAGCCAGTATTTACCCTGCACAGAAAATATATAACCCACCCAAATCTAAATCTCTCTGCACATGATACATCAGCCCACCTGCAGTGCAACATGGTTTTGCCCAATTGTGTGCTGTTTGGCTTTGCTTGCAACTCTGAGCCATGCCCTCTATGTGCTCTTCTTTAGTTTGACTGCTGCCTCGAGAAGACCCAAGAACGCTTATTAAACATATTACTGTATAATAGTACACACAACTTTGATAGACAGGCTACCAGATATTATAACACTAATAAATAAAAGTTGATACAATGATATTATAAATAACATACAGTATGATACTATTATCTATAAACAGTTCACTCCACAGTGGAGCATTTCAAGGTGTATGCTCACTTTGTGGTTTTTGGACAAAATTCCGATATATAAAAATGCAGCTACATTTGAGGTTTTAAGCATACTCTAGAACAGGGGTTCTCAAACTCGGTCCTCAGGACTCCACACAGTACATGTTTTGTAGGTAACCCAGCAAGTGCACAGGTGTATTAATTACTCACTGACCCATTTTAAAAGGTCCACAGGTGGAGATAATTATTTCACTTGTGATTCTGTGAGGAGACCTGCAAAACATGCACTGTGTGGGGTCCTGAGGACCGAGTTTGAGAACCTGTGCTCTAGAACACAGGTTCTCAAACTTGGTCCTCAGGACCCCACACGGTCCATATTTTGCACGTCACTTGTAGATTTTTAAAATGTGACAGTTGGTGATACACAGTGCAGGGTGACATGGAAAACGTAAACCGTGTGGGATCCTGAGGACCGAGTTTGAGAACCACTGCTCTAGAACTATGCATGGTGGAAAGAGTAAAAACATCACAACAAAGCCCAAACTACCACTAGGGTTATCCCATTAATTAATTTCAATGTTATTACATTTTCTGTCTGAAATGCCTCTTGGTATAGCTTCTTTTACATCTTAGAGTATTTGGGGCTATCAGGACTGACCTTTTACCTGGGTCCATTTTCTGAGTGATGTATTATTTGTATTACCGTGTTCATCATGTACCTAGATGTACAAAAATACAACTTGAAAGTGCAAAATGTGTCCCATTAAGCATATGGTGGAGATGGCGATTCTGACGATATCACTGACCCCATGGCTGAGAGAGGTAAGACCCCAGTTGCCTTGAAACCTCATGGAAGAGTGTCAGGCCACTGGGTCAGGAAAAGCTTTTTTGGGGGAAGGATTTGGGGCAGATAATCTGATAAGAATTAACAAAAACAGCATTGGCAGTTCTTAAATGACCCAATAATTGAATTTAGAGTAAACATAACTCTATAGATAATTAGAAATTAGTTTGTTATGGATATAATTGCTATTTTACTACACAAACTTTCACTAACAAGCATAAAGTAATCTGAGTTGCTCCTGCACGGTGTGTACTCAAAACTGTGGGTTCTTTAGTAGCTAAAAATGTAATTATGAGAATCACATTTCTGCTCTATCATTTTATATATAATGCATTGGATTTCTGTAACTCCTGACTAAACCAAAAAATTAAAGTTAATTTGCCAGGAGGAAAAGTCTGTGCACCTGGGGAATGGAGAACATCCAGTGTCAGACTGGGGCATGAAGGGCTCACCGGGAAATTTCAGTGGTAAGGACCCATGCTTAGAGGCTTGGCTAACCATTAGTGCATGGACTGGGACCCTTGATAAAGATATATAGTAAATGCTGCTAGTGCATGTATGGTAATGTACCAGATTAATAACAGCAGTGCATTGTGGAAAATACACTTTAGTCATGTGCAGTATAATGTAACAGAAGCATGCACCTCTTGTCATCTGTCTGTCACCCCTCCCCACTAGATTGTCAGCTCTTCAGAGCAGGGCCCTCTTTCCTCTTGTTATCTAAGCCCTCGTCTCGACACATTTCACTCGCAGCTCTACCCTACTCAAAGACCATCTTTACCCTGCTAGTAAAGGCTCATCTCCATCTATGGCCACCAGCCTCTAGTAGTACAATGATCACTCCCTCAATACTTACATCTTAGCTGTATTATGTCTTGAGAATGTGTGGTGCTCTATGTTACCTGTACTCTATTTCTGTTATTTATTTACTGTAATGCTATGTTTTGTCTCCCTGTACTGTCCTTTGTACGGCGCTGCGAAACACATGTGGCGCCTTATAAATAAAATGTAATAATAATAATGTATAATTCAAGTGCACAATCTGGAGCCTGATTCCTAGGAGGTGGTGCTCCAGGCAGTTGAGCCAATCAGGGGTTTCCCCTGCACCGTACCTCTGAGGGCCAGTTCGACCTTGAGAACTGCTCCCTAAATCCATGCTTCTCTCTTCCTAGAATCTCTACCAGTGTCCGACTGAGGCATGAAGGGCCCACCGGGTAATGCAGGCGTAGGGGCCCATGCTTAATGGTGTGGCCAGGCTTCAGTGGGGGTGGGGCCAGAGTGCATACAGAGTGTATAGTTCTGTCCCGTTGATAAATATATATTCACAGCTAGTGTATGTATAAAAATGTAACACATTAATAGCAATGTACTGTAGAAAATACATAATAGTCCTGTGCAGGATAATGTAACATATGTATAATGTATAAAGTGATTCTGGAACCTGATCCCTAGAGGAGGAGGTGGGCCCACATGCAGTGGGGCCCACCGGGGGTTTCCCCTGTTCCCCTGTGGGCCAGTCCATCCCTGATCTCTACCATAAACACTTAGCAATGCACACCTTCCTGCAGTCAGACTGTGCAACATTCTTGCCTACTCTCCTGGAATGGCCGGGAGGCTCCCAAAAATCGGGTGACCCTCCCGGACCCCGGAAGAGCAGGCAAGTCTCCCAATTTCAGGGATCCTCCCCTGCCCGACCACCCACTTTGCGAGTAAAGTGGGCTGTCCGGGCAGGCGAGAACGCAATTCTTTTTGAATTGCGTCATCATAGCCACGCCCCCTGCTGTATAATGGGGGTAATAGCAGCATTACACAGCGGGGGGCGTGGCTTACATGATGTGATCAGCAGCCACGCCCCCGTTCCGCCTTCTCCGTGCCCCGTTCCGCCTCTGGTCCACCCCCCTCTGCACGTCATGTCACTGCCCGCCCCCCTGCTGAGCCGACCTAAAGTCGGCAAGTATGCTGTGCAAGCTTTCTCATTTCTGGAAATGGTGCAGTTTTGATCTGAAAATTCCTTAGATCCAGGGGAGCATATAGCATGTGCAGAATTAGAGGACATTACAACACAAAGCAGCAGCAGCAGCAGCAGCAGCAATGTTCTAGATGATCCTTTGTTGTTGTGCACAAACTCTAAGCACATCAGCTTGATGAGACATGTAGTTCTTTGAGTAAGAGCACCTTATACACATTTGCCATGTATGTCTATCTATCTATCTATCTATCTATCTATCTATCTATCTATCTATCTATCTATCTATCTATCTCATACTTGCCTACTTTTGAAAAAGCATTTCAGGGACTTACATCCAAATCTAAATGAGCCCCAAAGTTAGTAAGATCTATTTGTTGAAGAAAAGACACTGATATTTTGCAGGATTTGTTTTGTGTATTGTGTTTTACAAGAGCTTCCATATACTGTAAGTGGCCATAGGGATCTTTGGGGCAGATGTATTAACCTGGAGAAGGCATAAGGAAGTGATAAACCAGTGATATGTGCAAGGTGATAAAGGCACCAGCCAATCAGCTTCAATATGTAAATTAACAGTTAGGATCTGACTGGCTGGTGCCTTTATCACCTTGTACATATCACTGGTTTATCACTTCCTTATGCCTTCTCCAGGTTAATACATCTGCCCCATTGTGCCTTATAACCAATGCAAGAAAATGGCACTAATGATCCCATTTGAATGTATATATCTCTGATTTCTTTTCCCCCCAAGAATGTAATAGCTGCATAATGGGGGTAAGGTACAATCAGGGAGATTGCTGGACTATTCAGGGAGTGAGGGAGATTGCTGCTATTTCAGGGAGTCTCCTGCAGAATGAGGGAGGGTAGGCCAGGGACGTGCAGTCAGGGGAGGCAGGGGAGGCAGTACCTCCCCTGTCATTAATGACTCAAATAATACAAAGAAGATACTTATGACACAGATTTTGTGTCATAAGTATATTTGTATTATTTTAATATTTTTTATCCTGTAAAAATCTGTGCTACGGAGGCACCGCTGTCGGTGCCTCACGCTGACAATGTAAAATGGATCAGGGAGCGGGTAGCCCGATCACCCTGTGTGCCGCACACTCGGGCCGCCGCGGACCCTGCACTGATCAGGGAGTGGGTAGCCCGATCCCCCTGTGTGCCGCACACTCGGGCCGCCGTAGATCCTGCACTGATCAGGGAGCCGGGTAGCCCGATTCCCCTGTGTGCAGCACACTCAGGCCGCCGCAGATCCTGCACTGATCAGGGAGCGGGTAGCCCGATCCCCCTGTGTGCCGTACACTCGGGCCGCCGCAGATCCTGCACTGATCAGGGAGCCGGATAGCCCGATTCCCCTGTGTGCCGCACACTCGGGCTGCCGCGGACCCTGCACTGATCAGGGAGCGGATAGCCCGATCCCCCTGTGTGCCGCACACTCGGGCCGCCGCGGATCCTGCACTGATCAGGGAGCCGGGTAGCCCGATTCCCCTGTGTGCTGCACGCTCAGGCCGCCGCAGATCCTGCACTGATCAGGGAGCGGGTAGCCCGATCCCCCTGTGTGCCGTACACTCGGGCCGCCGCAGATCCTGCACTGATCAGGGAGCCGGATAGCCCGATTCCCCTGTGTGCTGCACGCTCAGGCCGCCGCGGACCCATCCTCCCCCCGCCTTCTGATTTCAATAGTGGACGTGGACGCAGAGTGGACGCAGCCTCATTGAATGTAAGGACAAAAGTGTGGACAAAATAAAAACGAAAAACTTGCTTAATTAATAATAAATTTACTAAATTGTGATTAAGATTAATACACTTAAAGTAATCAGTTATACCAATTATTCAGACATATGTTTAAACATATGTCTGAATAATTGGTATAACTGATTATTTTAAGTGTATTAATCTTAATCACAATTTAGTAAACTTATTATTAATTAAGCAAGTTTCTCCATTTTATTTATTGATTGAAATTAAAACACACAATTATACCGATTTAAAGTGTTCACACTATTGTCTGTACATTCAGCGCACCAGGAGTTAACACTGGGTAGTGCAGCCTTGTGCTGCTGTGGCTCCCTGCATGGAACCCCTGACAATGAGCATGAAAGCAACTAGCATGAAACCGCTGGCAACGAGCATGGAACCCAGGACATGAAACCATTGGCAACGATCATGAGACCCCTGGCAACGAGCATGAGACCCCTGGCAACGAGCAGGTAATTTAAAAATAATTAGAGGCCTTACTGTGGCATAATTTGTATAGGACATTATTGTGTGAGGAGCATAAAATTGTATCTGGCATAACTGTATGTGGCTTAATGTGGAATGGGCATTACGGTGTGTGGAATAATGTGGAATGGGTATTATGGTCTGTTGAATACTGTGGAATGGGCATTACGGTGTGTGGAATAATGTGGAATGGGCATTACGGTGTGTGGAATAATGTGGAATGGGCATTATGGTTTGTGGAATAATGTGGAATGGGCATTACGGTGTGTGGAATAATGTGGAATGGGCATTACGGTGTGTGGAATAATGTGGAATGGGCATTATGGTGTGTGGAATAATGTGGAATGGGCATTACGGTGTGTGGAATAATGTGGAATGGGCATTATGGTGTGTGGAATAATGTGGAATGGGCATTACGGTGTGTGGAATAATGTGGAATGGGCATTATGGTGTGTGGAATAATGTGGAATGGGCATTACGGTGTGTGGAATAATGTGGAATGGGCATTACGGTGTGTGGAATAATGTGGAATGGGCATACAGTGTGTGGAATAATGTGGAATGGGCATTATGGTATGTGGAATGGGCATTATGGTCTGTGGAATACTGTGGAATGGGCATTACGGTGTGTGGAATAATGTGGAATGGGCATTACGGTGTGTGGAATAATGTGGAATGGGCATTACGGTGTGTGGAATAATGTGGAATGGGCATTAATGTGTGTGACATAATGTGTAAAAGGCATTACTATAAGAAGCAAAAATGACAAATAATGTAAAGGGCATGATTAGTTTTTTCCCCTGTGTTTTATTTTTCCTGTGTTGTATAGGGGGCTCTATCTTGCGTAATGTGTATAAGGGGTACTACTGTGTGGTGTAATGTGACTGACAGACACTACTGTGGGGTGTAGTTTGAATTGGTACTATTCTGTGTCCACGACCCTTCCCCATGAAGCCATGCCCCTGTCACCCACTGCTGCCACCCTCTCCCTAGCATCACCCTCTCCATGGTGTCACACTCTTCCTGTCACCCTCTCCCTGGCATCACCCACTCCCTGTCACCAATAGCTGTCACCCGCTCTCTGGTGTCACGCTCTCCCTGTCACCCACTGCTGGCTATTTTGTTGTCCAGGACTTCCATTAACTTAATAGTGCCACACCCACGGTGCTATTAAGTAAATGGAAGACTTGGACAACAAAATTGCATTCATGTTCTCCTCCCACTCCCTCCCCAGTCCCAAACACAATTTTTTTTTCCTATAAAAATTTACAATATATTAGCCGCCTGCTCATCACATGTTTGATAAGAAGGCAGGCTGCGGGCATTGGCGGCGGTGGCGGCATCGGACTGAGATGCGAATTAGTGGTGTAGGGTCCGGGTAGTTGATGGTGGGCGAGTTTGTAAGCCTTTGGCGGTGGCGGGGGTAGGGGGCATCGGCTCAGGGGCAGAAGCGGGCATTGGCTCAGCGGCGGTAGGGGTCATCGGCGGGATTCGGCGGACATTATGGCTGCAGTGCCTCACCAGCCACTGACCTCACCACACGCCACTGGGGTAGGCAACTATGATCTATCTATCTATCTATCTATCTATCTATCTATCTATCTATCTATCTATCTATCTATCTATCTATCTATCTATCAACTATCTATCTATCTATGATGTGGTAATATAATATAGCCCAACACTGTCCCCATTTATCTCACTCTAACCTTTCACTGTAGCTCTTCTTGTTTTATAATCCATTCAACATACGCAGTGTGCTTTTTCATGAGGAAGGGGGAGGCGGGATGAGTAAAAGTGATGTTACTTCTCCAAATCAATGTACAAGAGGGTGAAATGGCAATTATTATTATTATTATTATTATTATTATTATTGTTGTTGTTGTTGTTGTTATGATGATGAAGTGTTAAATGGCATAATCTGAGATAAATTAACCTCTGTTAAGACTTTATTTGGATAAAAAATGTTTTCCTACTTATATGTTATGTTTGCAGTATTAGATCTATGTTTAGGTGTATTAGGTGAATTTTGTGGAGATATCTTAATCAGTGGTAGTGGCTAAAGGGATTTGGAATGAGAGATATAAGTGGAAATTCTAAGTATGGGTAATGGTCTTCTGTCTGAGATAAGCCACATCCAATTCCATTTACTTTGCAATAGCCACATGACAAATGGTGATTGAAAGCTTCTAAGTTGTGTTACTTAATAAGTGTAGAATCATTTGAAGATAAGACTTCTTTATGATTTATTGGTAACACAGTCATTGAAGTAATTTGTACCTGTAACAAAAAAAAAAAGAATTCACTATTAAACTGTGAAGTTGCAACACATATTTTACATTAAAAAATAAATACAGTATTTTTCTACAGTTCTTGATAATAAACATCCATACAATTATTGTGTTTATACTGTATGTTAAGAGCACGCAAATTACTGTAAATACGGAATGTAGGAAAATACTTCACACACTAGGAGGTGTTATAATTGTTGCTTACAAGCCACTGTCACATTGCCTCTAAAAAGAATGTATCCAGAGCAATATAAACTGTAAAACTTGTGAGATGTTAACAGTAGAGATGTGCGTCTGGCACTTTTCGTGTTTTGTGTTTTGGTTTTGGTTCTAATTCCACTTTCGTGTTTTGGTTTTGGCTTGGTTTTGCAAAAACCACCCTTTCATGTTCTGGTTTTGGTTTTGGATCTGGATGATTTTTGAAAAAACATAAAAATGACTAAAATCACAGAATTTGGGGGTAATTTTGATCCTACGGTATTATTAACCTCAATAACATTCATTTCCACTCATTTCCAGTCTATTCTGAACACCTCACACCTCACAATATTGTTTTTAGGCCAAAAGGTTGCACTAAGGTGGCTGTATGACTAAGCTAAACGACACAAGTGTGCGGCACAAACACCTGGCCCATCTAGGAGTGGCACTGCAGTGTCAGACAGGAGGGTAGATTTAAAAAAATGGCCTCAAACAGCACATGATGCAAAGAATAAAAAGAGGTGCACTGAGGCTGCTGTATGACTAAGCCAAGCAACACAAGTGTGCGACACAAACACCTGTCCCATCTAGGAGTGGCACTGCAGTGTCAGACAGGATGGCACTTTTAAAAAACTAGGCCCCAAACATCACCTCATGCAAAGATGTAGAAGAGGTGCAATGAGGTGGCTGTACGACTAAGCCAAGCGACACAAACAATTGGCCCATCTAGAAGTGGCACTGCAGTGGCAGACAGGAGGGCAGATAACCAAAAAAAAGGCCCCAAACAGCACATGATGCAAAGAAGAAAAAGAGGTGAACCGAGGTTGCTGTATGACTAAGCTAAGCGACACAACCACCTGGCCCATCTAGTAGTGTCATGCAGTAGCTGAATGTCGAAAGTGGGTCGCAATTGTTCGGTCCACTGACAGCATCTCCTGCATGCCCCTGTCATTTTTAAAAAATTCTGCAATTGGTGGACTTAAACGGCAGTACCCCAGGACTAATACTGCAGTACCCCTGGACTCATACGGCAGTGTCAGAAAGGGTGGCACTTTTCAAAAACTAGGCCCCAAACAGCACCTCATGCAAAGATGTCGAAGAGGTGCAATGAGGTAGGTTATGACTAAACCAAGTGACACAAACAATTCCCACTGGAATTATACATCAAAATAACTGGAATTATACATCCAAATCACAGGAATTATACATCCAAATCACTGGAATTATACGTTCAAATCACTGGAATTAAATGGCAAAATAACTGGAATTATACATCCAAATCACTGGAATTATACGTCAAAATCACTGGAATTATACTGAAAAATCACTGGAATTATACGGCAAAATCACTGGAATTAAATGGCAAAATCACTGGAATTATACATCAAAATCACTGGAATTAAATGTCAAAATCACTGGAATTAAATGGCAAAATCACTGAAATTATACGTCCAAATCACTGGAATTATACAGCAAAATGACTGGAATTAAATGGCAGTACCACTGGACATATACGGAAGTGTCAGACAGGTCCCCAAACAGCACATGATGCAAAGAAGAAAAAGAGGTGCAAGATGGAATTGTCCTTGGCCCTCCCACCCACCCTTATATTGTATAAACAGGACATGCACACGTTAACAAACCAATCATTTCAGCGACAGGGTATGCCACACGACTGTGGCTGAAATGAGTGGTTTGTTTGGGCCCCCACCAAAAAAGAAGCAATCAATCTCTCCTTGCAGAAACTGGTTCTACAGAGGCAAGATGTCGACCTCATCCTCATCCTCTGATTCCTCACCCCTTTCACTGTGTACATCCCCCTCCTCACAGAGTATTAATTCATCCCCACTGGAATACACCATCACAGGTCCCTGTGTACTTTCCGGAGACAATTGCTGGTCAAGGTTTTCCTGGAGGAATTTATAATTCATTTTGATGAACATCATCTTCTCCACATTTTGTGGAAGTAACCTCCTACGCCGATCGCTGACAAGGTTACCGGCTGCACTAAACACTCTTTCGAAGTACACACTAGAGGGGGGGCAACTTAGGTAAAATAAAGCCAGTTTGTGCAAGGGCATCCAAATTGCCTCTTTTTCCTGCCAGTATACATACGGACTGTCTGACATGCCTACTTGGATGCTGTCACTCGTATAAACCTATACCATTCTTTGAAAGATAACAGAAACATATGCAGTGAAAGTAGACATGTCATTAATCATTGGCAGGTCCTTCAGTCCGGACCAGATGTCAGCTTTCGCTCCTGACTGCCCTGCAGCACCGCCAGCGGGTGGGCTAGGAAATCTTATCCTTTTCCTTGCAGCCCCAGTGGTGGGAGAAATTGAAGGAGGAGCTGTAGACTGGTCACATTCCGATTGAGTCGACAATTTACTCACCAGCAGGTCTTTGCACCTCTGCAGACTTGTGTCTGCTGGAAAGAGGGATACAACATAGGCTTTAAACCTAGGATCGAGCACGGTGGCCAAAATGTAGTGCTCTGATTTCAACAGATTGACCACCCTTGAATCCTGGCAAAGTGAATGAAGGGCTCCATCCACAAGTCCCACATACTTAGTGGAATCGCTCCGTCTTAGCCCCTCCTTTAATTTCTCCAGCTGCTTCTGCAAAAGCATGATAAGGGGAATGATCTGACTCAAGCTGGCAGTGTCTGAACTGACTTCACGTGTGGCAAGTTCAAAGGGTTGGGGAACCTTGCACAAGACGGAAATCATTCTCCATTGCGCTTGAGTCAGGTGCATTCCCCCTCCTTTGCCTATATCGTAGGTGGATGTATAGGCTTTAATGGCCTTTTGCTTCTCCTCCATCCTCTGAAGAATATAGAGTGTGGAATTCCACCTCGTTACCACCTTTTGCTTCAGTTGATGGCAGGGCAAGTTCAGGAGTGTTTGCTGGTGCTCCAGTCTTTGGCATGCAGTGGCAGAATTTCGAAAGTGGCCCGCAATTTTTCGGGCCACCAACAGCATCTCCTGTACACCCCTGTAATTTTTCAAAAAATTCTGCACCACCAAATTAATTGTATGTGCATAACATGGGACATACTGGAATTTTCCCAGTTGTAATGCACGCACAATGTTGGTGGCGTTGTCTGATATCACAAATCCCCTGGAGAGTCTAAGTGGGGTAAGCCAATGCACGATGATGTCCCTAAGTTTCCGTTAGAGGATGTCAGTGGTGTGCCTCTTACGGAAAGCGGTGATACACAGTGTAGCCTGCCTAGAAACGAGTTTGGATTTGCGAGATACTGCTACTGGTGCCGCTGCTGTTGTTGCTGCGGGAGGCAATACATCTACCCATGGGCTGTCACAGTCATGTGGTCCTTAGTCTATCCTGTTCCACTTGTCCACATGTCCGTGGTTAAGTGGACACTAATACAACCGCATTTTTTAGGACACAGGTGACACTTTTTCTGACGTCTCTGTACATTCTCGGTATTGCCAGAGAAGTGGAACCTAGATGGGATATGATACCGGGGACACAGTACCTCAAACATTTCTCTAAGTCCTAATAAACTAATGGCGGATACCGGATGCACATCTAATACCAACATAGCTGTCAAGGCCTCAGTTATCTGCTTTGCAAAAGGATGACTGCTGTCATATTTCATCTTCCTCACAAAGGACTGTTGGACAGTCAATTGCTTACTGGAAGTAGTACAAGTGGTCTTCCAACTTCCCCTCTGGGATAACGATCGACTCCCAGCAGCAACAACAGCAGCGGCAGCAACAGCAGGCATACCACTCAAGGATCCTCCAGAGGAATCCCGGTTAGGAGAGGACTCCTCACTCTTGCCAGTGACAAGGCCTGCAGGACTACTGACGTTCCTCACTGAGGAGGAAGTTGACGTTGAGGGAGTTGATGGTGTGGCTTGCAGGAGCTTGGGTACAAGAGGAAGAAGGGATTTAGGTGTGAGTGGACAGCTTACGCTCTTACCCAAAGTTTCACAACTTGACACTGACTTCTGATGAATGCACTGCAGGTGACGTATAAGGGAGGATGTTTCTAGGTGGTTAACATCTTTACCCCTACTTATTACAGATTTACAGAGGCATCACACGGCTTGACACCTGTTGTCCGGATTTGTGGAGAAATAGTTCCACACCGAAGAGGTGGCTTTTTTAGTATTTTGCCCAGGCATCACAATGGGCTTCTTCATCCCACGGACAACAGGTGTCTTCCCGGTGCCTCATTTAAACAAACCACATCACCATCAGAATCCTCCTCGTCAACTTCCTCCTCAGCGCCAGCAACACCCATATCCTCATCCTGGTATACTTCAACAGTGACATCTTTAATTTGAATATCAGAAACTGGACTGTTGGTGCTCGTTCCAGCTCTTGCAGGGGGCATGCAAATGGTGGAAGGAGCCACCTTTTCCTGTCCAGTGTTGGGAAAGTCAGGCATCGCAACCGCCGACACACTTGGGCTCTCCTTGGGGATTTGTGATACCATCTCAGAACGCACAGTTCTTTTCTGTGCTTTTTCCATCTTAAGTCTTTTCATTTTTCTAGCGGAAGGATGGGGGCTTCCATTGTCATGTGAAGCTGAACCACTAGTCATGAACATATTCCGTGTCGTAAATGACATATTGGCAAGTTTACGTTTCTCCTCAAACCATTTAAATTAATTTTTTTGGGTGTTTTTACTGAACTTTGGCTTTTTGGATTTTACAAGCCCTCTACTATCACATTGGGCATCGGCCTTGGCAGACGATGTTGATGGCATTTCATCATCTATGTCATGACTAGTGGCAGCAGCGTCAGCACTAGGAGGAAGTGGTTCTTGATCTTTCCCTATTTTATCCTCCAAATTTGTGTTCTCCATTATTTTCTGGAGTTATATAACACAATATGCGGCACATGAGAGCGTACCCCTACACCTCACAGGGCAAACCCGGTAAAAATTATATGGATTAAATATTAATAACCCCTTTATTTAGAGTAAATAATATACAGCACAGGACAGAACCACTGAATTTATATGGCAGCACCACTGGACTGGATTTATACGGAATTACTGTAAATGGATTTATATGGAATTATACATCAGCATCACTGGAATTATACGGCAGGATCACTGGAATTAAATGACAGGATTACTGGAATTATACGGCAGGATCACTGGAATTAAATGACAGGATTACTGGAATTATACGGCAGGATCACTGGAATTATACGGCAGGACTGATGCAGCACAATACAACACCACTGAACTGATGCAGCACAACACAGCACCCTATACAGCAGCAGCGGACATATGGCAGCAGAGGACACCACTGTGACTGGTCACTGGACTGACTGATGCACAGGACACTACCACTGGTCTGATGCAAGACAACACATCAACACTATAAGGGACTTATTATACAGCAGCACTGAACATATGGCTGCAGAGGACACCACCACTGTGACTGGACTGATGCAGCACAACACCCCACCACTGAACAGATGCAGTACAACACAGCACCACTGGACAGCACTGGACATATGGCAGCAGAGAACACAACCACTGTGACTTGACAGATGCAGCACAAGACACGGACACTGAGGACACTGAGAGAACGGAGACACGTCCTCTCTCTACACTCTCCAATGCCGGAGTGAAAATGGCGGTAACGTGCGGGTCCTTATATGCAATCAAAACCCCGCGAGTATCCGACAGTGGGATGATGACGTTTTGCCTCATTCTGGTTTCTGAGTCAGGCAGGAAAACCCGAGCCTGGCTCGGATCCGGGTTCGGGTTCAGTTCTCTGAGAACCGAACCTGCTCATCTCTAATGTAGACCATCTCCATATACATTTCAGGTAGTAGATATCCATAGTGCTCCTTTGTACGTTTCAATCTATCTTTATTATGACCTTGCATGTCATCTTGAGGGTAAGGGCCCCATGAAGTGGAGGGTTTTGGTGGTTCTTGGCCTCAGTGGGGTTCTGTTTTGACTTTCTCTAAATTAACACAGTTATTGGTTATTATAAGTTGGTCTTAATGAAGCTGCAACTTTTTTTTAACTTTGGTTAATAAGTAATTAAGTAATTTATTAGCAATAACTAGAGATGAGTGGCTCAAAATGTAATATAGGTTTTGGCAGCAATTCAAACTGGAAAACTCAGAGAATGCTACATTTACATAATTTTTTTAGCAACAAAGCAGAAATTCAATTCAGGAAATTATATATGGTGTGTTTTGTACAGGTCTATGCAGGACTAATCTCGGAAATACCAGTCTCCCACTGAAACTAATCACAGTTATTGCCCTGAACAGTAGTTTTGTTAATTAAATATTGACCTATGTGCTAGTTGTCACTCGTCAGGTAATGTTCTATTGGTAATGGAAGTAGGTGGATCTCCTGGTTTTATCTTACATTATCTTACATTGTCATTTTGATGCCATAAGATACATTTTATGAAAATACAGTGCAGAATGTTCCTGCAAGGTTTTAAAATATTATAAAGAAAGATTGTTCTGGATTTCCTGACAGTAGTAGCCATGAAACCAGGGAACTGACTTAGGAAGTAAGTGACTTGTGCTAATCAAAATATGTGAGAAGGATCCAAAAGCCTTTGTATTCAGCCTGGGATACAACAATGCAGAGGCCTGTGGTCTACAGGGGAATCCAAGTATCTAATACTAGACATTCCTTAGCTGTCCTGTTAATTGAAAGGAAATAATCAGTCTCGCAAGACCAAGTGGCTGTTACCTACAGATTCAAAACACAATAGAAGAGTTAGGTAATATTGCTAACAGTTGAAGAGGACAGGGGGATTTGGGTTGGAAGCCCAAGTAGTTACTGCAGGAGGCCATAAACTCCTTCTCGCATCCTGATCTACAATACATACACATACACAAGGTTTATCAAAGTTTGGAGAGAGATAAAGTATCACCCAATCAGCTCATAACTGTCATTTTACAAACACAGGTCCTAATTCAGGTTGGCTCATTTATGCGATCCAACAAGCAGTTTCCCGATAGTCGGTGGTGTGTTTAATCAGAAAGAAAATTAGGTGTTGGTTAAACAATTAGCACATGAAGATATAATAATGTTGACCTTGTTATGTTTGGCCAACAAGGTCATTGACACCCGCTGAATATCAAGACACCTTCTGATATTAAAAACAACTTTCAGGAAACCACTTGGGTTATGTTTTTAACCAAACCCCCTTCTGCTATAGTATTTGTGGTCTGAGCTGCAACCGCCACTGTTTATGACCCAAGCTGCACAGATGGAGGCTACAATATGTTTAAAGTCCTCGGACTGCGTAATGGAGGCAGTTCTTTGTGCCAGTTTGGTTGCTGAAGAGGTCTCTAGAACCAGTGGAGACTATGAACAGGCAACCCCATTTGGGATATTGTGACATGCCAACCTTTAATGAAAATACCACAGACATTGACACACATATGCAAGTTCTTGAAAAAATTATGGTGGTCTATGGTATCAAAGAGAAAGACTGGCCATGTTACTTTGGCCCTAGCCTAAGTGGGTGGGCACTCAAAGCATATCAGATGCTGAGCCCGACAGCATGCTAGCAATATGCAGAGGTATGTGTATTATTGGCATGATGCGCAGTTACACTGGAGACCAATAAACTGAAATTGCAGGTGCTTAGCAAAAAAGGAGATACTGTATGTGTGTGGGAAGATGCATCAATGCTATTGCTTCTACTTGGCACCTGGTCTCAGCATATATCCCTATTTGAAAAATATGGGGGGGCGGGGAAGCTGTTTGACAATTCTTTTTTTTTTGCCCAGGGCACCAAAATGTCTACTTACAGCTCTGGGAATATGTGCGAAGTTCAATAGTACCCTCAAGAAGACGCATTAATCCACTTCAAGAGGGGAGATTGGGAGGAGGCTTGCAGAAATTTCTGTTTGTTTATTGTGAAGTGCTGCAGGCTTCCAATGATTTTTCCTTCTTTGAGTTGCTATATGGTGGCAGGGTACAAGGACCCCTAGAATTAATTCAGGAGAGTTGCGAGGGTGAATTCCAGGAGCTACAAGAGCCCTGCTGAGTATGTAGCCAAGTTACGGGACAGACTTGAGGCTCATCAACCTCACCATATGTAACATGGCGGTAGTTAAGACATGCCAGTGACAGCAGTATGGCAAACATGCAAGACACAGTGAATTAACTGTGGGACAACAGTTTATGGTAATGGTACCCGCTAAGAGACATAACTGCTGGTGACCGGGATACCACGTCTTTCCCGGACGCAAGAGCTGCTTGTCCCCGCCTGGCGCCTAGCAACTGGCTGACGCCAGCCGCAATACACACTGGGGGCCGCCGGGTACCTAGCAACAGGGACACCGGAGGCAGACGGCGTTCCCCGTTGTTTAGTTATTAATCAAGTTACGTGCAGCATAGCAGCTGCATTGAATATTTTTAATTAACCAGCAGGTTTCTTGATTGGTGCAAGCACCATTTATATTCACTTCCTTGTCACTCCCAAACTGCTGGTTACAGTTCCTGCTTCAATAGAGAAACTGACGGTCCTTTGAACTCCTGTTGTAAGAAACTCTGCCTTATTCAATTCTGCCCTGTTCCTGTCTGACACTGCCTCAGGTGCTGTCTGGATTTTCAACACAATCTTTTGTTTTTACCTGTTCCGTATCTTTGAATATTTCTTGCCTACCATTAACCATTTTATTAGCTTACACACTGCCACTGCAATAGTTGTAATACCTCATAACTTTCCAACACACTCCTTCATCTCCACTGCCATAGCTTCGTACATTCTCACTGCTCTTTGCCTAGTTCCCTGCTCCAATATTAAATTAGTTCCATACACCTATTTAATCTCCACCTCCAACTGATAGCTCTGGTCATCTCGGGGGTAAGCTTGTACTGTCGTCAGTGCCATAAGTCCTGGTGGGCATCCCAGTACTGGTAGACGTGTAAAGTCTTAAGGAAAAAGCACTTCTTATAAGCATGAAGACTTGCTGCGTGTTACTCTATGAGTCTTACACCCAGGCATCCAGGGCTATTGTCAGAAGATCATCTGTATGTCAAGTTCCTCTTCAATCGCCGTGTCAAGATTCTCATCTCTCCATCAGTACTCCACAAGATTCTGTTCATAACAGTATACTGCAATTAAATTGCTAATCAGACTGATAAGCATGTTTGATGAAGCATGATGCTGGTACTGTAACCTACTAAGTTCCCTTGCAATGGTCATACATTACCCCATGCATGTTTTCCTTATGAGCACCCATCAGTAGATTAACTAATAAATCATAAATTCTAATTCATCGTATTTTGGTTTTGTCAAAACCACCCTCAAGTGTTTTGGTCCAGATTTGGATTTCAGTTCGGATTGAAATTGATAAAAAATTGATCATCATTCATAAAAACAGACAAAAAAAGATAACCCAAAATTTGGATTTAAAGTCTGAATTCCGAACCTCAGGCAAATTCGAACGAGACTTGGTTTGGATCGGATCTCCTCGAGGATCCGGACTGGGTTTTGGTTCAGTTCAGATCCACGTAGTTTGTGTGGATTCAGATTTCTGGAGAACCAAACCGTAAATATCTTGCTAGCATTGTTCAGAGGGCACTTCACACTCTATTTCTTAGAATGGGGACCGAGGTTATTTGGTGACTACTCATACTTACCAAGAACCCGTAACATAACCATTATTTGCATCCGGCAGCCAGGGAACACCCTCTTAAAGCAGGTGGAAACCTAAGAATGGGAAATGCTTGCAGTGTGAGGCAGTAGACAGTGCCATTTCTAGCAGTGGGTGAGTCATTCTGCTCCTATCTAGTTCCCTTTCCTCCCTCCCATATTGTACTCCGGTCGGGGGGGCGGAGTTTCACAGATTGACGCGGTTGCTTTGTGATATCATTTCGTGAAACTCCACCCCGTGACCGGAGTTCTATGGGCGGGAGGAGGGGAGCAGAATAACAGCAGAATAACAGTGCTGGAGGGCTAATGCCCACCAGCGATTATACACCCCTTGGCAACAAGCATTACCCTTGGCAATGAGCTATAACCTTTTCCGTGAGCATGGATCCAAAAGCTTGACAGCCAGTGCAGGAAACCCCTGGCAATGAACATGACACCCAGTGCATGAAACCCCTGGCAACAAGCATGGATCCCATAGCATGAAACCCCTGGCAACGAGCATGACACCCAGTGCATGAAACCCTGGCAACAAGCATGTAATTTAAAAGTAATTAGAAGCTTTACTGTAGGGCATAATGTATCACGGACATTACAGTGAATGGCATAATATGTTGCAGAGGGCATAATATGGTGCAAGGGGAATTACTGTGTGGGACTTAATATGGTAGAATGTTTTTTTTTTTCCTGTGATGGTAGAGGTCTGTTGTTGCAGGGTCAAAAACTAGGGTGTAAGGTAGTCTTTTCCTGCAAGGCCATGGCCATTTTAGTGGTGCATGCAAAATATTTTTTTTATAAAACTATGGGGGGACAGGACATTTTCTAATGTCTATGGGGAGGGGGGGCTTTTTTTAATGCTCGCATTGGGAGCCAAATTGTCTAGAAACAGCCTTGGATTATGGCTGTAGAATGTCAGTTGTTAAAATAAAGCATCAAGAATTTTAACCACATTTCTTTGTCAGAAACAATCATTTTCATGCCAATATAGTGCTGTAAGCAGGGTAGAAATCAGTAAATTCCCAGGCTGACTAAAGGCTGAATAACAAACACCAAAAAGTAAGATAGTCTTACTTTTGGTGATTCTTATCTAGGACCTCATTCTCCAAATTTCATAATAACAATGCAAATGGACCAAGCTGCGCAGCCATACCATTATGCTAATTGCAGCGAATGCTGTTGCCCTGCTTCCTATTGGTGCTCTACATCAGTGAGAAGCACTGACAGGGGGCAGGCAGCTGGTGGGGACCTGCTGCTCAGTATGCTATTAGCTATCTGTCCTTGACTTGGTCCAATAAGGAGGAGAAAAGGGAACGAGTTTATGCTACAGGCTTTGCATAACCTTTGCTAAATAGAAGGTCATATGAGTGACTGGTTCTCCTCCAGTGGATAGCTGAGTATTTAAATTAATTACAATCTACACTCCACACACAATGTACAATTCCATACTATACTGTAAGTCTGCTTCATGTTACTTCATTACAGTATGTGCTGTTTGCACAACTGCCTTTGCATTTGGAAATATAAATACAGTGTAAGAGAAACACAAGTTTACATTCAATATGTTTATGGTATTCTATTGCCTTTGGGGTTTTTTGTCCTTTACAAAATACATTTATTGTAGTTCATAGTTTGACACACTTTGAAATTGATGGATTTTGTATGATGTTGTGAGTCTATCATAGGCTTTAGAAGTGGTATTGTAAAAAATAATTTATTAATGTACTAATCTAAAAACAAAAACAAAATAACACATTTAGCAATGTGATCATAAATGTCTTTCAAATATGTTGTTTTTTGTTGTTGTTTTTTGTTTTTCCATTTGAACCAGAACTAAGATTTGAGAATCAATCATCTATGAAAAGAATTACTGAACCAATCTGAGATCTATAACTGGCAATTTTAATGCCTGTGAAGTTTTGCTTATGATCAGATTGAAAATAAATTTCATTAGAACTGAGATGGAGAGGGTAATGCATCTGAAAAACTTGTTAGTGCATTTTGCAGCTGAGATTCTATTTCTGCCCTGGTGGATTTTTTCATTTTGTTTGACATTTACTGTGCTTAATAGTCTGAATTTTCCAGTAAGCTATTATTTTTTAAAAATCTGAGTGATATCTACAAAAGCGCTAATAAATTTGTTGTTTTAGCTGTTAATACTTTATTTGTAGTAATTTTGAAAAAAAAAAACCTTTTTGGAAACAACACTTTTACATTAAAATGAACAAAAATCCCCACTTTTGCAGATAAGCAAAAGTGAATGCCCTGGTTTTACTTATTCTAATATTAGGTCCTGCCATCATACCCAGAAAGAAACTGGTTAATGAGGATTTTTTGTCACATACCGTACCTTCAAACTGTCCAGTGTCCAGCAGGACAGTCCTCCTATTCGGACATTGGTCCTCATTCCGAGTTGTTCGCTCGCTAGCTGCTGTAGCAGCATTGCAAACGCTAGGCCGCCGCCCTCTGGGAGTGTATCTTAGCTTAGCAGAATAGCGAACGAAAGATTAGCAGAACTGCTACTAAATAATTCTTTGCAGTTTCTGAGTAGCTCCAGACCTACTCACAGATTGCGATCAGCTCAGTCTGTTTAGTTCCTGGTTTGACGTCGCAAACACGCCCTGCGTTTGGCCAGCCACTCCCCCGTTTCTCCAGACACTTCCGCGTTTTTCCCTGACACACCTGCGATTTTTAGCACACTCCCAGAAAACGCTCAGTTACCACCCAGAAACGCTCCTTTCCTGTCAATCATTCACTGATCAGCAGTGCGACTGAAAAGCGCCGCAGGATCCACAGCAAAACTGGTAAGTTTTTAGTTAAATAACTAAGCGCATGCGCCCTGCGTGCCTTGCGCATGCGCATTTTGCAACAAATCGCATCATAGCGAAAATCGGCAACGAGCGAACAACTCGGAATGACCCCCATTGTCCTGCTGACCCACCCACGAGCCGCAGTGCCCTGCATGGTGGGGGGGGGGTGATTGGGGGAGCCTTTAATCACCGTTGCTTTGTACTGCAAAGTGAGAGATCCATGAATAGATGCTGTGTACATGTGTCGGCATCTAAACAGTGCAGGGAGATTAGCCTTGGGTCAACCGAGATGCTTGAGGAGTGCTGGGCATGCCCCCAAATTGACCAAAATGGAGGATCAGCTGTGAGTCCAAGCCCTCCCACCCAAGGCCATGCCCCCATTTATTAGAATCCACGGCCCCTTTTGAAACGCGAGGGTCCCGGCTTCCAGTCATTAATTGTTGGGAGGTACAGTATGTGTTCATGTTTGATATTATGACATGTATAAATACAGAAAAATAAGTATATCATACTATTATAGTATTACTATCAGTGGCATATCTATAATGGGTGCAGGGTGTGCGCCTCACACCCTGTACTCATTTATTTAAATCTAACCTCTCTAAAGTCCCGCGTCGGCAGCTTCAGCGCTGCACAAATCACTGAGAAAATGGTGCAGCATCGATTTTTGGGACATTTTGCGCATGCACAGTAGGAAAATCACCGGGAAAATGGCCGCTGTACCACTTCCCCAGAGACTTGTGCATGCGCTTTAGGCACCATTTTCCCTGTGTTTTGTCCAGTGGTGGAGCTGCTGATGTGGGAAATGGATGCAGGGTGTGCCTCCTGGACATAGGGGCCCGTGTGCATCTCATACCCTGCACCCATTATAGATGCACGAATGATCCTCAATAAGACTGACATATAACATTTTTATGTATGTAAATAATGCACTAGTAATGTAAGATAATATATATAGATAAAATATATATCTATTTGGACAAAAAAACATCTGCTATGCTGTAAAATAGCATAAAGGATTTATTCTGCAGTATGATCTACATTGGAGTATTTTAGTATAGTTTCCCCCATGATGTAGCCACTTTATGTGTTACTTTTTGAAAGCTGATAGACCAGATTTGCAAATCAAGAACTCACATAATACATTTCCAGCTGGGAAATGTACTTAATTGCTTTAAGAGCTAATGCTTAAGTCTGATTCATCACAGTTTCTCATTGTTAGAGTGTGTTATATGTTGGAGACTGTTTAGCAGCAGGAGAGAAAGTTGAAAGGTCCCATTGTTATGTTTACAACTGCAAATAGCATATCTGATGGAGCTAAAAGATATCATTTAATTCAACATGGATCCTGGACATTCTGTTCTAAGGCTTTATTAGGAGATGAAGACTGCCATTCAGCTAAGCTGTACTGAGATTTTCTTTGCAAACATTTGCTAGCTGGGAGCAATAGGGGAAACAAATGATCAATTTAAGACGATGAGGAAGCATATTAATGAAGGATGTATGCAAATGCGCTGTAATAGACCCAACATACATTAAGTTCATAGTAAAGAGGAATGATCTCCAGATGGCAGAATGATTGTAATTCACGTCACTACTTTATAAAGTATGTCACATTTTTTTTTTTTTTTAAAGTCAGTTTACTTCTATAATTTTGCCCTTGATACAGTTTCATTAAAGGAGCAGTTTCTCTATGTAAAAAAAAATGGCAATACAGTATGTTAGGTGATGAATAAAATATCCCAGCATATTCTAGACAAAATTTGAAGCAGTAGAAGACATTTTGACTAGAGTATAGACTGTATATAAAACTACAAGTATGCCTAAAATAAACCTTCAGGTCTGTAACTGACAATATAATGTACACGATAGCGCAGATGGTAACTAAATAGGATAGAGCCTTTATTTGTAGTTATGTTTGTACATCAAAAAACACAAGAGTTTATTTAATCTACTTACAAACTTACTGTACATTGCTTTAGCCATGACATTCAGGGTGTTCGATCAACAGTTTATTTTATTTTTTTCATTACAATTTTATTGAATATTTTATAGAAGTATATATAATGTACAGAACAAAATTAAATTGAGGCATACATTATAGGTAGGAGATATGTGGGAGAGATGTATCAAACTTTGGAGAGAAGTAAAGTACCAACCAATCAGCCTCTGTCATTTTTCAAACACAGCCTGTAAAATGTCAGTTAGAAGCTGATTGGTTGGTACCTTATCTTCAGTTTATCTCCCTCCAAGTTTTGACACATCTCCACCACAATATAGTATTACACATGTTTAAACTGTAGCCTCACTTAATGCTTCATATCATATTATTCAGTATAGTTAGCCAAAATCAGGATACCTAGTGCAATGTAAGGACGGGACATTATTGCTGCAGTCTGTGTAAGGACGGGACAATATTGTCGCAGTCTGCTGCTTTCACCTGCAGGTGACACACCACTTTGAGCCGGCCGGCTATTTCGTATCCTTACCCCAGTGCTAAGGGGAGAATAAACAGGAGTGCATTCCCTGCTTGGGACTCCGGAGGAAAGTTACCAGTCCTCATTACCCTCACAGCTATGGGGGAGAGGTATTTAAAATAAGTATATCGCATGGTATACAATTAAGGATCTTATGCTGCTGTTCATGTGTGTCTGAATTACTTACCGTTGTGGCAATAACTGTATGCTGTACTAAAACTCCATTCATTAATCTCTGCACATGGAATTCAAGTTGGAACAACTACGAGTTAAGAGTGAATAAGACTGAGATCTAACAATTAAGGTTGTGTTGGGAGACACAGGAATATATTAACATCAATTTGTATCTAAACTTTGGTTGTTTGGAGAATGGCTCACAGTCAGCTATAGATAGTTTTAATTTTTAATTTTTAATTATGTATTAATTATAACCGGCCGGTTTACGTACTAATGTTGTATTGCTTATTTTTTTTGATATATAAATCTGTTGTCAAAGTAGTAGCGCGGTCTCACTGTTTTTATTTATTCTTTGTCTATTTCTGAGGATTTGGGATTAAGTCCTCGGGACCAGCTGCTATTACTTTGATTAATGACGGCGCCAGGTGTATATTTGTAGTTATGTTTAAACTGTAGCCTCACTTTATGCTTCATATCATATTATTCAGTATAGTTAGCCAAAATCAGGATACCTAGTGCACAATTACAAATATCACCAAAACAAGAAGAGTTCATCAAACAAATGTTAAGAGATAATGGCTCGAACCAGCTTGGGGCACTAGGGTACTCTCTTCCTCTGTGACATACAGTACAGGTATTTGTGAAATGCAAGCAGACAAACAATGGCAGTTGCTCTATCATTCCATATCTGTCTGGATGTGTTTTAGTATGAGCCTTTATCATGATGCCTACTGTAGACAAATTACATGGCCCTATATGGGCACTGTTATTATGTAGTGTTAGGACTGCTGATATCGGAGAAGCCTTGGCGCGGCTCAGCAGCTAAACATGTCTTTGCAAACACGTGTGACTAATTCTCTGAAATTCTATTACCATATAGGTTCAGGTATGGTTACAGGTAATTTTTTTAGTGTACTGGGGGAATACCAGGGGGGGAAAAGCACCCCCCTCTCTGTCTCTGCTATTTGTGCAATGCAAACCACTTGAAATAAGCTAAGAAGGCTGAGGTAAAGTAGGGCATCTCTATAGTATCCTTCTTGAGAGTACTTTGTATAGACCACATGTTATAATGTTTAGCTGGGGCGACATAAAGTCTATGAATTAAGTTTTCTATGCATTTTGGTTTAGTTAGACATACAATATGAAGCTCACCTAAATTCTGTTGGAGCTGTTCAAAAGAAATAAGAGTTTCAGGTGAAAGTATTTCTCAAACCCGCTCCTCATGATACCCTAATAATGCATATTTTCCAAACCATCTAGCAAGAGCACAGGTGTGTCAATTGACTAATACAATAGATCTACAAGTGGTACTAATTATTTGTTATGATTCCTTTAAAAACACACTGTTAGGGTTCCATGAGGACCACATTTGAGAAACACTGTAGTAGGGAATTAATACCTTTGGAGAACCAGCTGGACAGGTATCAGCTCAGCACTGGGTTGGCCACAGCCTTGAGTGAGGGATTTCAGGTCATTAACACTAGGTTTAGGCATGACTAAAGTCCCAAACTTGTAAGGAGATTGCAACTGGTGTATACTTGAGGGACAGCCTAAGTTGTTGGGTCCTCCAACAGATATTCAGAAATCACTGTTCTCTCCAGATCTGCCCAATTTTTTTAAGAAGGAACAAGAGGGCCAGTCATTCATGTGAGATATTTGACAAGCTTCCTGATATGAACATAAATTGGGTACTGTTAAGCCACCGTGTTTCACTGTCAGTATCACATGTCTAAACACCAAACAAGGTTTCTTTATTTCAAATATATTGAAGCATAATGATCTTAAGCCTATCATTTGTTTGGGAACAACGGCACTCATTCCGGGTTGTTCGCTCGTTAGTGTTTTTCGCAAACGGAGCGATTAGTCGCAAACTGCGCATGCGCAATGTTCGCAGTGCGTCTGCGCCAAGTAAATTTGCAAAAAAGTTTGGTATTTTACTCACGGCTTAACGAAGAAATTTCTTTATTCTGGTGATCGGAGTGTGATTGACAGGAAGTGGGTGTTTCTGGGCGGAAACTGGCCATTTTATGGGTGTGTGCGAAAAAAAGCTGCTGTTTCTGGGAAAAACGCGGGAGTGGCTGGAGAAACGGGGGAGTGTCTGGGCGAACGCTGGGTGTGTTTGTGACGTCAAACCAGGAACGAAACTGACTGAACTGATCGCAGTGGCAGAGTAAGTCTCGAGCTACTCAGAAACTGCAAAGAAATTTCTTTTCGCAATTCTGCGAATCTTTTGTTTGCAATTCTGCAAAGCTAAAATTCACTCCCAGTAGGCGGCGGCTTAGCGTGTGCAAAGCTGCTAAAAGCAGCTAGCGAGCAAGCAACTCGGAATGAGGGCCCATGTAAGGTGCAAAAAAATATACATTCATTTTGGGATCAACATCAGATTAAATGACAGTGATTGGCATTTGTTCAATTAGTTAATTGGAAAATTAAGTTTGTAACATTTACAGAAAAGACAAGTCTAGAATCTGAACTCCAACATACTGTATGACAATAAAGTAGATACAGTTTAAAATAAAGCAAATTGCCTATTTACATCCCTCGAATCCATTAATTCCAAAATGTTAACAAAAAAAAGTTTGATTGTTCCAAAAAAGAAAATATAAAATTCACCTTATTTTTAGAAACATATTTTTTTTTAATTTGAGCTCCTGAGATAATGATGGGTTGTCACTGGCTGTAGAGACCATAAAACGTAATGTCTAACAAAATATAGATTTTTTTTTAAGCTATGGAAATTCATTGTGAGGCATTTATCAAAGCATCATCAGAAGCCTAGCCTTGAGCCAGCTTGCTTAGACACCATATTTATTTCTGTACAGTTGCCCAGAAACTTAGCTCCTCTCCCAAGACTCCCAGAAAGTTGTGAATATGTCATGGAAATACATATAGTGTATTGATTAGCATTACTGCTTCACAGCACTGAGGTCATGGGCTCTAACTGTGTGGAGATTCTATATTTCCCCCATGCTTGCATGGGTTTGCTCCAGATACCCCAGTTTCCTCCCACAATCCAAAAATATGCTGGTAGGTTAATTGGCTCCCAACAAAGACAAAAAAAAGTGTGTAACTGGATGCATCTAGTTGGGTCAAGTGGTTCTTATCTGCAGTCAAATTCTATGTTTCAGTGATGGTGCAGCTTGTGATTCAGAGTTCTATTAAGAAGATGGGGGTGAGCTAGCAGAGGAATCACTGGGTACACCCCCCCAACACACACACACACACACACACACACACACACTCTCACACACACACACACACACACACACACACACACACACACTGTGACCATACTGTGTGAATGTTTGAATAAATGGTAGGGATGACAGTTAGAATGGTATAGTAAAACATGTGAAATTCCTTAAAAAGAATAGTGCCATATACTAAATGTACTGTATATGTTTTAGGTCATTTGGCAAAGACATACTCCATCCCCACAGGATAATATATTCACACTAAAGTATAAAAAAATTACTTAACATCAGTGCCCCACCAGACTGGCCAACCTGGTGCTACCATTGTTGTAGGAAGACTGAAACCTGTCAACCAAGTCCAACAGTAGTATAGACTATGCACCAAGAACATGCACCAAAACCTAACAGACGAGATGAACCACTTTTATTGCAAGTTCACAAAAGAAGTCCCCTGCGACCCAAAAAATCACCTCTATGATGCCCTGAACACTGACAGCCAACTCCAGGCACTGCAAGTCACCCAAGAAGAGGTGGAGTCACTGTTCAAAAGAGCCAAATCCAGGAAAGCTCCGGGTCCTGACGGAGTGTCACCATCTGCCCTGAGAGCATGTGTGGGACAGCTTGCCCCAATATTCACCAAGATCTTCAACAAATCACTGGAGCTACAGAAAGTCCCTTCCTGCCTCAAAAGGTCAACTATCATCCCGGTCCCCAAGAAACCCTCTATCACGAACCTGAAGGACTACAGGCCGATAGCACTGACGTCAGTGGTCATGAAAATGTTTGAGCGTCTGGTTTTGAATCACCTGAAAACTGTGACTGGACCCCCTACAGTTCTCCTATCGATCGAATCGGTGTGTCGAGGATGCAGTCAACCTGGGCCTGCACTACATTGTACAGCACCTAGACATTCCTGGTACCTACGCGAGGGTCCTGTTTGTCGATTTCAGCTCAGCCTTCAATACAATCGTTCCCAGCATCCTCCACCCCAAATTACTTTGGCTATGGGTCCCTGAAGCTACCTGTTCCTGGATAGTAGACTTCCTGATAGATAGGACACAGGTGGGTAAAGCGGGGGAATTCACTGCTCAAGCGCAATCCATTAGTACAGGGACCCCTCAGGGCTGTGTCCTCTCACCTCTGCTCTTCTCCCTGTACACAAATGACTGTACCTCAAGGGTGCAATCAGTAAAGATCATCAAATTCGCTGACACCGCCATCATCGGCCTTATCAAGGACGGGGATGAATTGGCCTATAGACGGTAAGTAGACCGGTTGGCCCAGTAGTGCAGCCACAACAACCTTGAGCTCAACCCCCTCAAAACTGTTGAGATAATAGTGGACTTGCTGACAGTGTGGTATCGCTAGTGGACTCCTTCAAATTCCTGGGGACCACAATATCCCGGGACCTTAAATGGGGGTCCAGCACTGACACCACTGTCAGGAAAGCACAGCTGAGGTTGTTCTTCCTCAGGCAACTAAGGAAGTTCAACATCCCACAGAAGCTTCTGCTCCTCTTCTACTCTGCGATTGTGGAGTCGGTACTGTGCTCCTCGATACTGGTATAGTATGGCTTCACCAGCACGAGGGACAGATGCAGGCTTCAAAAGGTGGTCAGAACCACAGAGAAGATCATCGGGGCTGACCTTCCCTTAGTCCAGGACCTGTACCTGTCCAGAGCTAAAAAGCAGGCAACAAACATAGTAAAGGACCAGCTACACCCCAGCCACAGCATGTTTAACTTGCTTCATTCAGGCAGGCATTACAGGGCCATCCCCGCCAGGTCCACCAGAAGCCTCAAAAGTTTCTTTCCCCAAGCGGTCCGCCTGCCGAACTCCTGAACATTGACTGACTAGACGTACATGTAACTCACTTGTGTCCCTACGGTATACCTATCTGACTTTTTTTGCCCCCCTCCCCCCCCCTCCACACACACACACACCACCACCTGCTTATCTGTTACCTACTTGGCTATTGTATAGCAAATCGAAGTATATGCAAGTCTACCTCGCCAATAAGGCTGATTCTGATTCTGTCAAATGAATACATGTAAAGATTGTTTCCCCCAAAAAATAAGAATATTTCAAATTTCTTGATTATATTAAAAATGTTAGTGGCTCACTTTAAAAGAATGCTGAACATTTGGTTCCAGAGGTCACAAAACAATTAGGCAAAACTACTCTCAATCTCTGATATTCCTCTGTATATTTATATTTATAACTGTGAAAATGACAGTCCTAAAGGAACAAAGTGAGATAAGTAAATCAAGACTGTCATATAAGCTGAACTGATTTATGGAGGATGTAGAGAGGCTAAAGAATGTTTGGCAGGTATGCGAAGATATTTGCCCTTCATTAGATGTTGGGAAGGTAAAGAACATAAAATGCGTAAGAAGAGATTCTCTTATTTTGAAGTAAATATTCAGCACACAGAGAGAGCTAAACTGATGTGTGGAATTGGGATGAGAGTGAGTAACCTTGAAAATGTTGTCTTCTGCTTAATATACAGTTAAATTTTGAACTGGTACAATATTTCCAATATAATAGTCAATAGATCTGGGAATGAAATTTGAGAGTCATTATTCACCATTCACAGATCATGTTCACATTTGAAGTTTGATGTCCTGATTTGCTGTTCACGTTAAACTTCTTGATCTTAATATTTTATTTTTAAGCACTACCTAAATAATAAAGTTATTATTTTTAAATGTTTCGATCTCTAAGCACTGTAGCACTTCCAGTTAAAATTCAAGATTCACTGTCCACAATTAAAAATGAAAAGGATCAATATAAGCTATCTAATTTTTTTGTTTTTCTTGTTAATCAATCTAAAATGTGATAAATTCAAGCATACAGTATATTTATTTTTTTTAATCAATTTGAGGAAATTATATACTACTGATTTGAGCGTTTTTAGTGGTATGTGGTTAATATACCACCTGTTGGGAACCCGCTGTCCGGGATCTCGATGCCGGAATCCTGACAGGCAGCTAAATGCCAGTGGTCGAAATCTCGACCCCAGCCCTGTATTCCCACATGGGTGGTGGGTCCACGCCACCACCTGAGTGGGAATATAACCTGTGGCGAGCAAAGCTCACCACTGTGTCCAATGCGTGGCAAGCACAGCATGCCCGCGAGGGGACTTGCTGTGCTCGCTGCCGGTATGCCAGCTCCAGTATGCCGCTGTCGGGATACAGACATTTTGTCTTTAAAGAGACTCTTGAAAACATCTCTGTTTAGGACTTTTTGGACAATGTTTTAAGATGATCATTTCAAAGGAAATTCTGGATTTTTGCAATTTATTTTCACATTTACTATATTAAGCATGTACAGTATTACTGCAGTATATATTAAATATATTGATTTATTATTTCTTGGCATCATTTTCTTATGTACAGTACTTTTTAGTCATATCATCAGATGGATTTTCTTTTACATTGCCCTTGGATATTTGATGAATATATTTCATCCCAGTGCAACAAAAATAAATAAATCTGCCTGATGATCTGCACACGGCTTCCTGTTCTCTGGAGATTCCGACTTTGATTTGCAATTCATCTAGTAAAATTTATAGAAAGACATGCACTAGCAAGTCAAAATTCCTACAGTAATGTGCAATGTCCACTTCCTTTTAGGCCTAAAACATGCTTTGGCAATTTAAGATAGTGGGTCAGAATACCCATGAATTATGAAATTTAGTTCAATAAGGGAATTTGCATATTTATTTATGGTGTATAATTATGCAGATTGTGTCATTACACTGTGACAAAGGCATGCAGTGTTTCAGGAATTGCTAATCTGACCCTCTATAGCAATAGTCCAACCGAGCATGATTATTTTCCTGCCTTAATATCATTATATAGTCTAAAGGACTTGATACAGTACATCATTTTTCTATGATGTTATATTAGCGTGTATGAACATGACTGTTGCTAACAATTACAGTTTTTCCTGTTTTCTAACAAAACTACAGAACATTTCCTCTTTACAAATTTGCATATTTCCTGGTGGAGGTCTGAGGGGAATCAATGCTATATACTCAAATCTACAGAATTGTTCTCAATGTTTACAGCTGCTTGTAGCCGAAAAGCAATAATAAACATGGTGAGATACCAATAGATTTACTATCAATAAAATATTTGGGCTTCAGCTGGTTACCAAATAAAGCCAAGTGTAACAAGTAGGTTAACAGGCGGCTTAAATGTTAGCTTTCATGTTTGTTTATTACATTTAAATGATGAAATGTGTTACACTGAAGCAGAGGAAGATATTTGTTATTTTGTCTAATCATGACAACTATTCAAATCACAATTAATATGATGGCAGAAGTGACTTGAATTCAAATGGTAGAGTGGTGTAATTGTGTACACTACAGTATATAGTATAACAATAATATAGCCTGTGCTTTGTAACTAAATTGGTTGGTGTGATAAACTCATACAGTACGTCCCATCTGTCCCGCATCGGTCCTGTTTTCCTGGGACTGTCCCGCTGTTTCACCTGCAGCCGCAAGTGTCTCGCGGCGGGAGGGGGGCGGGAGTTAGGGGGAAAGCAACACATCTAAAGCAGCAAGAGATGAGGAGTTAGCGCCCAAAGGATCCCGCATCTACAAAGTTGGGAGGTACGTAAACTTAATAGTAGTGACTGTCAATAAAACATTTTAGATATTATCATTTTAACCATAACCATACAATATTAAATTAATATTAACCCCTTGGCATCTGAAGCTTTTTTCACCCTTATGCTGTGCCTATTTTGGCACTCTTTGGTCTGGTCACATTCTAATATCACAAAGCTGCTGTGTACAAATTAGCAGATGCATTGCATACAGTGCTTCTCTGAATCAGGACCTGTGATAGAGTAACCTCAGCCCATAGAGTTATACAAATTTAGCCTAAAAAAACTCTTTCTTACTCAAGTTCTAGTACTGTGTATTTTCTGAATATATATTCAAAACTGCTGTATGATTCATACAAATCAAGATGTTCATTATATTGTATGGTGCTCGCTAGGATGCTCTCTGGGTTATATGGCACCCATTAGTATGCTCTCTCTATTGCATGATACAGCCTAGAGTGCTGTCTGTATTGTATGGCTTCCATGGAATGATTTTTTATTATACAGTATGCCCTAGAATGCTCTCTGTATTGTATGTACTGTAGGTCGTCAGCATACTGTATGTATTGTATGTCACTAGGATGCTCTATGCATTTGGTAGTTAGGCAGAGGTTTGATTTTTTTTTTAATGCTACTAGGGAAAATTTTAAAACCCCATCTACGTTTGTGTTGAACCTACCTACACTTGGCTTGGATCTGCATAAATTAATAACTTTGTAAACTTTTTGAGGACCACTTTAAGTGGTCTATTTACTAAGCCTTGGGTGGAGATAAAGTCACTGGAGATAAAGAACCAGGCAGTCGGCTAGTAACTGTCATTTTTCAAACACAGCCTGTGGCATGGCAGTTAGGAGCCGATTGGCTGGTACTTTACCTCCAGCTACTTTATCTCCATCCAAGGCTTAGTAAATAGACCCCTAAGTTCCCAATCTATTCCTAGCACTAGCAGAATGTGTTACAATCCAGCTCTCTGGTGCTTATCATCTATTTCATAATAGTAATTTCTGTTATATATATTTTTTTCCTAGAAGAATCTAGGAAAAAATATATATAACAGAAATTACTGTTATGAAATAAGTATTTATTTTATATTACTGCCAACAAAAAAACTACCTGCCAAATACATTTCCAATTTTCCTCATTTATAAGGTTCATTCAAGAACAATTAATGTATTCATGACCTTCTACTTAAACAAAAAGAAGATCCATGATCTAAGTACAGAGTGTCAACGTGCTATGTAACATTCAGATAACTAATGGTGTCTTGTCTTGAGTTACCCATGACCTACATGAAAAAGATGGAAAATGTGCTAAATCAAAAACACAGGAAATAAAGTTAGCTGATAGCCAGCAGTTTTTCATTTCTTATTTCCCCTAAGGAAGCTTCATCAGCATGCCATCTTGGTTTACACTCCACTTAAAATAACTTTTTCCTGACCTAGCTCTCATAGGATTTATACAACTTAAAACATGTATTTATAAAGACACAAGGCACAATTATTAGTTTGCAGTATTTGCAATGAAACATACTCAGGAAACCTCTGGCACAAATTCTAAAGTTCATTGAAACCTAACAATAACTGGGTGTTAGGTCTGTCATCCTGCTTATTGAATGGCATAGAGAAATACATAGACCTGCTGTGACCTGACTGTCTATTTTCCATTGTTCAGAATTTTCTATGTAATCATTTTTAAATCTTTTAACTTATAGGGAAAAATGGGGCACTTGTAGATGTTTTAACTCATGATGACTAAAAACTTGTCTTATATTCATTTGCTTTTATTCTAAGCTACATTCAGGGGTATATTTACTAAGGTGCAGGTTTATAGAAGTGGAGATGTGTCCCAGAGCAACCAATCAGATTCTACTTATTTATCTAGCATCTTCTAGAAAATAATAGCTAGAATCTGATCTGATGAAAAAAGTAACGTAAATCAATTTTGAATGAAAATGTAATTGTAGTTGAGATTATTAGCTGTCCTCAAATAAGGTCCTGCTCAATCTTTTCCAGCACAGAGTGTATTTCTATTGTGGGAGCTGCATCAGTTAGTTTAAAATCTATTTGAACTTTTTATGGCACGCCTGTAACACTGATTTTCTTATCCTGAGCTCCTATGTGAGTACAGTATGTAGGAAATGTCTTACCAGATGGAAACTATATTGATGCTTTCTTGGTCAATCAGTGGTTGACATTATAGTGACATTATTCCTGGGATCCGGGTCACATCTATGTAACTAGCACATGGCAGGTTGTGTTTTTATTTGTGCTATATTGATGTCTCTGAGGATATGTCCTGATTTATCAATATGTGATGATAACAATGATTTTCTATCACTGTTTATCGCACCAATAAAAAACCTCTTATCGCCACAATTGTCCCTGACAGTAACACCAGGGCAGGTCAGTGATCATCAGCTGCCTAGCTATATTGGGCAAGATGTATTAAGCTGAAGAAGTGATAAAAGCAGTGATAAGTGGAAGGTGATAACGTACCAGCCAATCAGCTCCTGTCATTTTTCAAACCCGTAATAATTGGCTGGTGCATTATCACCGTCGACTTATCACTTCTTTATCACTTCTCCAAGCTTAATACATCTGCCCCACTGATTGGTAGCGAGCAGAAAGAGGAGTTTCACTGTCTTGCTGGACACTTATGGATTGATCTATGCACACTTAAACTGGCTTTTTAGGTTTTCAATGTGCAGTGGAACTGAAAGCCTTGAAAATATTTCAGAATATATAAATGTTTTGTATACCAAAAAGAGGACAGTGGCTGTACATGTAATGAAACTGTGCATGTCAAATAGGTTTCCCTATGCTTTGCATGGGAGAGCCATATGCTTTTTATGGGGGAGCCATGTACTTTGCATGGGGAATCCAGTGAAAGAAAGCACAGTGAATCCCTTGTGCTTCTTACAAAGTGAACATATTTCCATTCAGGAGCCACAGAGGTGTTTCCTGGCCTCTGAATGTAAGAGTGATCTGGGTATACTATTATGTTAGTATCATATGTTAAAGAGCTACTACAGTGTAGTTTGGTTTGTAACCAGTATCATGTCAGTTTTGGAGCTAGCCTTTCTGTAATCCCAGTATAGTCTGTACATAACTAATATGACGTAGGTCTTCACAGTTGCCTTCACTCCCACATTCTGCAGGAGACTCCCTGAAATAATAGCAATCTCC
The DNA here is from genome assembly GCF_028390025.1 of Pseudophryne corroboree. Taxonomy (NCBI): domain Eukaryota; kingdom Metazoa; phylum Chordata; class Amphibia; order Anura; family Myobatrachidae; genus Pseudophryne; species Pseudophryne corroboree. Next base: position 290,491,371 of record NC_086444.1, on the reverse strand, counting down.
CCGACTCCCTGAATAGACCAGCAATATCCCTCATTACATCTTACCCCCATTATATAGCTGTTACATTCTTGGAGAAAAAAAAGAAATCAGAGATACATACATTCAAATGGGATCATCAGTGCCATTTCCCTGCATTGGTTATAAGGCACAATGATCCCTATGGATACATGCATTTTAAATAAGGTTTGTAAAACACAATACATGAACAAATCCTGAAAATATTAGTGTCTTTTCTTCAACAGGTAGATCTTACTAACTTTGGGGCTCATTTACAGTTGGATATAAGTAGTTTTTATGACACGCCTCTTAGATGTAGCAGTACATGTCCGCCCGGATAGGTTTTACTTTCACGATCTCCCTGAAATGCTTTTTTGAAAGTAGGCGAGTATGTTTAAGATGTGTCTCTGAGCTATGCTGCCAGATGGGGGGGGGGGGGGGGGGGCGGTTGTCGGTACAGAATACCAGGTCCCAAGCCTTTGAAGGGGCATGGAAGTGCCATGAATGCATAACCATGACTGGTGTGATGCAATGACAAGCTTCCCATTGAATGCTGAACATTGATAGGTTCTCAATTAGGGACTGTTGCAGCTCCCCTCCTGTGACCCCCTCCCCCCCATCCCCAACACAAAGGCTTACCAGTGGTCTCAGCAAACCTAGTTTTGAGTCCAGTTCTACAGGGGTTCTGCATCATGAGAGTAAGCAGTGGCTGCCATTAATTACACTGGGACTGTTGCTTGAACTATTACCAAGTTAAACCATACTCCTCAATTGTCCCAATTTTGGAGAGAGTGTCTTCATTCAGAGGCCTAGAAAGGGGCTGTGTTTCAGGGCAAATTATGACATTAGACTCACTAATGCCAAATATAACTCAAACTTTGCTGCCTGGGTGAAATTATCTAATTTATAAAAGTAAATGAACTATTGTAAAAGTAATGTACTATTAAGCTTTCTAACACATTTCCACAAATTATCACATGAAGATGGAAGCGAACAGAATTTGCAATGCCCCTCTGCTGACCAGGAAACTTCTTATTTTAATGCATGATGTTTCTGTAATATGGGAAGCATCACAATATGCTTAATTCCTTCCATTAATCCTTTATAATGTACTTTCCTGATACGCACATTCATTCCTGTAACCACTATTATACCATAAATTGCTTCCATATGACTGCGAATGCAAAAATAGGATTTTAATTACCTACCGGTAAATACTTTTCTCGTAGTCTGTAGAGGATACTGGGGTCCACATTAGTACCATGGGGTATAGACGGGTCCACTAGGAGCCTTGTGCACTTTAAGAAATCAATAGTGTGCACTGGCTCCTCCCTCTATGCCCCTCCTACCAGACTCAGTCTAGAAACTGTGCCCGAGGAGACGGACATATCCTGAGGAAGGATGTAACAGAACAGTGGTGAGATTCGAACCAGCACACACAAACAAGAGGAAAGCCATGCTAACCAAACTTGAACAGGAACAGCAACAGCTGAACCAACAACAATACTTAACGAAGTAACAGTGCAGGAAACATGAAGCACTGGGCGGGTGCCCAGTATCCTGCTGGCGACCCGCTAACCGGGACACCGGTGCTGTACTCACCACTCTTCTATCTTCTGACTCTGTCAGGGGTGGCGGCGTGCTGCGGGTGGGTACGCTCGCCGTGGTGGGGCTTGCGAATCACTCCCTCAGGAGCTCAGTGTCCTGTCAGCAGCGAAAAGGGACCATTAACTCTTTAGGAAGTTGGGCCGTTCTCTCCCCTAAGTCCCATGAAGCAGGCAGGCTGGTGCCAACCAGACCTGCCTGAAAACAACAAACAGAAAATAAATGTAGAAAACACTTCAGGAGCTTCCCTGAGCATGACCGGCTCCTCCGGGCACATTTTCTAAACTGAGTCTGGTAGGAGGGGCATGGAGGGAGGAGCCAGTGCACACTGTTGATTTCTTAAAGTGCCCAAGGCTCCTAGTGGACCAGTCTATACCCCATGGTACTACTGTGGACCCCAGTATCCTCTAGGACGTAAGAGAAAGATAATAGTTTTTGCTTGTGAGAAAATAAGAATTTCTATCCTATTTTACTGCATTTGGTAAATATCTTACATGGCCCTTCCTAAAGCCCTTTGGATTTTTTTCAAGTGTTAATACTTCACATCCAATATCTTTCTGTTCTGCATCAATTCTACATATTCACCCACACAAAAATATCAAAGCATTTGCTCCATTTGAACACAGATAACCTTGTTTACTATGAAACAAGGAATATAATATCATACTTCCATAAAAGGGGACATAAAAGCAGAATTACTAACATCACAGCACATGCAGGAACTATCAGATGTAAATGCATTGCGTTAATGCTTTGTAGTTTTGGATTCTTGGGTGAAAAATATTACTAAAGTTGATGCACACTCAAAACCCAATTCTTGTTTGGATGTTAGAATTTCCCAAAATAAAAAATATACACTTATTTCTAAGCATACGGGGGGTTATTCAAAGTTGTTAGCAATCCCAAAACGTTAGCAATTGGGCAAAACCATGTGCACTGCAGGTGGGGCAGATGTAACGTGCAGAGAGATTTAGATTTGGGTGGGTTATACCCAAATCTAACTCTCTCTGCACATGTTACATCTGCCCACCTCCAGTGCAACATGGGGGGTAATTCAGACCTGATCGCTAGGGTGCATTGTTTGCAGCCCTGCGATCAGATAGTCGACACCTACAGGGAGAGGAGAAAAGTGCTGTCCAGGTGTGCGTTCGCTTTTGTAGCAGAGCTGCACAAACATCAGTTTGTGCAGTCTCTGCTCAGCCCAGGACTGACTCAGCCGCTGCAATTGTTTGAAGCTGTTCGGGGCCGGAGCGGACGTCAGACACCCTCCCTGAAAACAGCTGATCCCGCCTACATTTTTCTGGACACTCCTGTAAAACGGTCAGTGGCCACCCATAAACAGCCTCTTCCTGTTAATCACCTTGCGAATGCCCATGTGTTCGAAATTTTCGCACCATCCCGTCGCTAGGTGTTGTTGCCCAGTGCAGTCATCCGATGCACCGCCGCATTGCGGTGCATATGCATGCGCAGTTCAGATCTGAATGCCCACTGTGCAAAAATGCACAGCAGCGATCAGGTCTGAATTACCCCCATGGTTTTGATCAATTGCTAACTTTTTTGGTTTGCATACAACTCTGAATAACCCCTTTGGTCAGTTGTTTGATTATTTTCAGCATAGAATAAATGTATTAATTGTTCATAACTTATCATACCTGTCACAGTTTGCTTCAGATGTGTAATGTTCCTTTAGATTAATAGTCCTCAAATATACTCCTGAACAGTAATGAATGAACTAGCAATAGAAGTGGTCCAGCTGCTCAGGAGCAGAAAGAGTTAACACATTGCTTGACCAGGCCACAGTCTGCAATTATATAAATGAACCTGTTGTATACCCAAGCCTGGTCTGTCAGTGCAGGGTACAAGTGTAAACTGGCTGGAAAGGTCCAAGATGCTGTACTGTACAGTAAGTGTCTTTTTACTGTTGCCAGCCAGTACTTTACAGTATCTTCAGGGAACTGATTATCTCTTAGCAGCCCAGGTAAACTTGTATTGGTAAATAGCAACACTAAAAGATGTTTTCTCTTTGCATTAATCGTCAAAACAAAAAACAGGGGTTCACATCGATAAGTAGACCCCTGAATACTTTAAAACATTTATGTATTTAAGAAACAATCCAGCTAGTAAGTAGGGTTTGGAAACATATACTCGTAATAGCAAAATAAAACTTACAGTGCATCCGGAAAGTATTCACAGCGCTTCACTTTTTTCACATTTTGTTATGTTACAGCCTTATTCCAAACTGGAATAAATTCATTTTTCCCCTCAAAATTCTACACACATTACCCTATAATGACACCGTGAAAAAAGTTTTTTAAGATTTTTGAAAATTTATTAAAAATAAAAAAACTAAGATCACATGTACATATGTATTCACAGCTTTTGCTTAATACTTTGTTGATGCACCTTTGGCAGCAATTACAGCCTCAAGTCCCTATGAAGTCACGCCCCTATTTTTGGGAGCACCAACTCTGTTTTACCTGTATGGTGGGTGCCAAAGGAAACTTTTGCCTTTGGTGCCACAAGGTCTAGAACCGGCCCTGGTGCTTCTGAAAGATGAACCGTCACCCCAGTCTGAGGTCAAGAGTGCTCTGGAGCAGGTTTTCATCCAGGATGTCTCTGTACATTGCTGCATTCATCTTTCCCTCTATCCTGACTAGTCTCCCAGTTCATGCTGCTGAAAAACTTCCCCACAGCATGATGCTGCCACCACCATGCTTTACTGTAGGGATGGTATTGGCCTGGTGATGAGCGGTGCCTGGTTTCCTCCAAACATGACACCTGGCATTCACGCCAAAGAGTTCAATCTTTGTATCATCAGACCAGAGAATTTTGTTTCTCATTGTCAGAGTCCTTCAGGTGCATTTTGGCAAACTCCAGGCGGGCTGCCATGTGCTTTTTACTAAAGAGTTTTTTACTAAAGAGAGGCTTCTGTCTGGCCACTCTACCATACAGGCCTGATTGGTAGATTGCTGAAGAGATGATTGTCCTTCTGGAGGTTCTCCTCTCTCCACAGAGCAATGCTGTAGCTCTGACAGAGTGACCATCGGGTTCTTGGTCACCTCCCTGACTCGGGCCCTTCTTCCCTGATTGCTCAGTTTAGACGGCTGGACAGCTCTAGGAAGAGTCCTGGTGGTTCCAAACTTCTTCCATTTATGGATGATGGAGGCGGCTGTGCTCATTGGGACCTTCAAAGCAGCAGATATTTTTCTGTACCCTTCCACAGATTTGTGTCTCGAGACAATCCTGTCTCGGAGGTCTACATACAATTTCTTTGACTTCACACTTGATTTGTGCTCAGACATGCACTGTCAAATGTGGGACCATATATAGAGTTAGAGAGTTGTGTGCCTTTCCAAATCATGTCCAATGAACTGAATTTACCACAGGTGGACTCCAATTAAGCTGTAGGAACATCTCAAGGATGATCAGTGGAAACAGAATGCACCTGCGCTCAATTTTGAGCTTCATGGAAAAGGCTGTGAATACTTACAGTATGTACATGTGATTTCTTACTTTTTTATTTTTAATAAATTTGCAAAAATTGGTTAATACATTTTTAAATAAGGCTGTAACATAACAAAATGTGGAAAAAGTGAAGCGCTGTGAATACTTTCCAGATGCACTGTACAGCCACTTGATGTTGTAATATTTTATTGGAAATAAACGTTCACTAAGATCCCCATTTAACAACTTTATTAGTAGCCTAAATCCACAAAAATGGATCCTTTCCTAAAGTAGGCCAAATTTAATTGACTATTACGAGTCAAAATACAAATAGCCAATCAGATTTCCCTTACTCTATCCAATCAGACACACATGGTGGGACAAGTTACTTCATTAATAGACTAAGAACATGTCCTCGTCATACTCTCTGGGCTAGGTATTTTTTTATTTGACTACTTCACTAGACAGATAATTAGGGGCATATTTATGTGTTTCCAAATGTGGGGATGTTGCCCATAGCAACCAGTCAGATTATATTTATCATTTATCTAGCACCTTCTAGTAGATATTAGTCAGAATCTGATTGGTTGCTATGAGTAATGGACCCTATTCAGGTTCAGTTGCAGATTCTCCTAAAAAAGCAGAATCTGCAACTGCTTCTATAGCATGCTGGTGGCGCTAGGGGCTGCCCGGCTAATTGGCGGCCAGCATTGCGGTCACAAAAACCAATTGCGATCACATTACTGAGTTCAGAATTAATGACGACCCCCTGCAATCAGTCGGTCCACCACCATTTTTTTCATTGGAGCAGCTGCATGTGACGACATGAAGCCCCCTCGAAAACGGTCTGGCCATGCCTGCTTTGTCCGAACCACTCGCCTGCAAAGCCACAATGCACCCCCCTACTACTATCACCCAAAGTGTGATTGCATCCCATCCTTTTAGAGATGCGATCACACTGTGAGTGCAAACTGCATTCTGTCTTGAATAACCCCCAATATCTTTACTTTTGTAAAACGCACTTTGGTAAATATGCCCCTTAATGTTGTTACCAAAGGACAAAATTGCCTGGTTTAATATGATTGCAAAGGTTAGGTTAATGGCATTACCGTACTTATTGTTAAAGGTTTTAGAATGTAATATTTATTTAAAATTTGCACCATATGCTACTACAGTGTCTCCTGCTTCATTAAAATCAGCTGGCTAAAGATAAAAGGCCATTAAACTAATGGTGGTGATGTATCCAATTTTGTATTTTTATGCTTTCATTGAAATAAATGGAATGGAGTTAATTCTACATATTTTACAATCCTGACGGCAGCTCTGAAGTGCTATGCATTTGCACAAGAGAACAAGCGAAGTAGAATGATTTTCAGGAGCTTAGTCCTGTAGTGCCGGCATTAACAAGCATTTTCATACTTCATTCTGGAAAGTGTCCATTAAATACAAGATTGCTGTTTGCATGCACTTTAGAAGACATATGGATTTTATTATCTACTTCTCTCCATGAGTTTAGAGATTTCTCTATAGAAAATAAAATTATAGCACCTGGTGAATAATGTTTAAAAAAATAAAGGAATATTTTCTGTATGCAGCAAAAGCAATGTTGTCTTGTACCCTCCTTATCTTGAGGTAAAGTAATTTAATAATGTGTCTACAGAAAAAATCAACACCCAAATCTATCTCTCTTCTGATCTTGCATCTCCTGAACAGTCCTCTGTAACCGACTATCTCTTTGCTGTTTTAGCATAGATGTACCAATGTACTCAAAGCTCAACATGTCCAAAACAGAGGTTATCACCTTTCCCTTTCTCACAGTCCCCAGTTCCACTACCTTATTCTCAAGAGCATCACAAGTTCCTGTCTCTAAAGCGCACTGTCACCCCTCACTCTGTCCTCTGTCATCAGATTCAAAATATTGCAAGAAACCGTCCTTTTTGTTACTCAAATGCAACGAAAATATGTGTTCATTCTGTCATCATCTCCCAGTTACTGCAACTAACTCCTATTTGGTGTCCCCCTCACCTATTGACAGAGGCGTAGCGTGGAGACATAACACCCGGAGCAGGGTCATGTCACGGCGCCCACACCCACCACCACACATACATACATGCATACATACATACATACATAGATTCACACACATTTAGGCATAGACATGCATAAACACAAAAATATACACACACACACACACATAAACACACAAATATACACACAGATATACACAGACATACACATATACACACAGACATACATAAACACACACATATACTACTCACACATACTGTAACCAAATAAATATATATATATATATATATATATATATACACATAAACACACACATACATATATACACATTAGCAAACAGACATATACACACACATTTACACACAAACACATTTACACACAAACACAGACATATACACATAAACACACAGTATATACACAGACATAAACACACAGTATACACACAGTAATTCTCACCAAGAGGGCAGCAGCAGAGCAGCTCCTCGTTCCAGCCTGGAGGGGCAGAGCTTCTATGTGATTGACAGGCTGGACCTCGTGGGTAGAAGGAAAGGACTGAGGAAAGGGAAAGGATGGCCATCACACTGCCTGCATGTTCCATCTCACTGAATGCAGATCCCTGACAGCCAGGAAAGTTCTTTTGACAAGCCTCCAAACCTCCCCTCTTCCCTAACAACACACTACACTGCACTGCACTGGACTCTCTGTACTGTGCAATCAGTGATATGCAACATGCAGGCAGTGTGGTGGCCACCCCTTCCCTCTCTTCTAGTCATCTCCTCCTACCCCTGCCCGAGATCCCGGCTCTCAGCTGTGCAGTGAGCCGGCGCATTCTGTCCCCAGCAGCGACTGGAGCTCAAGCTCCACTTGTTCCACCCTCCCTACGCCCCTGCCTATTGATTCAGTTTAATTATTTGCTAAATGTAGTAGCAAGAATGATCTTCCTCCTTCAAAGTTCCACAGGGAAAGCACCACTGTGGAAATACCTATACTGACTCTCCATATCTTCCATTATCTACTTAGTATTACTCACTTACAAAACTCTCATCCGCACAACCCAAGTATACACCCAAACCTCATCTCCGATAACCACTTCCTACTCCCACCTACAAGATTCTCCTGCCACTGTCTACCTATAAAATTCCCTAATATGCCTGATCAGGCTCTCCCATGCCTTCAGATCTTTAGACACTGTCTTAAAGCCTACCTCATAACCAGGGTCCTTCTTACATTCTGTTTTCACATCTCCACTGGGGTAGGGACTGATGTGAATGGCCATATATTCTTTGTAAAGCGTTACAGAATATGAAATATATAAATAACTGGTAATAAATATAATAATAAACAAAGCTCCAGCTAAATGTGCAAGTTGTAGAATGGCAATTTTCAATGGATCCTGGGCTTTCTTTTCTTTTTTGCTTATTATGAATAGATTCTTTATTTGCCCTATTTGCAAATTTCAGCCATGCACTGCCCATCCTTTTTAACCCACGATTCACAATGGACTATCTTTCCCAGTTTTCTTCCGGCACACCCTTTTCTTAGATCCAGCATTTCCTAGTGGTTCTCAAACTCGGTCCTCAGGACCCCACACAGTGCATGTTTTGCAGGTAACCCAGCAAGTGCACAGGTGTATTAATTACTCACTGACACATTTTAAAAGGGTCACAGGTGGAGCTAATTATTTCACTTGTGATTCTGTGAGGAGACCTGCAAAACATGCACCGTGTGGGGTCCTGAGGACTGAGTTTGAGAACCTGTGTCCTAGCATATAATATGTGTGATGCAGTGAAGTTCCAATGCTGATTAGCACATATGTGGCCAATCAGTGACAGAGTTAACTTCAGGATGCTGTTAACACCGTCAGTAATGAAGGATCGGTATGTAGTTAATATACCGGCTGTAGGGATCCCGGCGTTCAGGATCCTGATGCCGGAATCCTGACAGCTGGTAAGATGGCACCAGTCAGAATACCAACCACTCCCCAGTATTCCCACTCGGGTTGTGGGTTCACGCCACCACCCAAGGGAGAATAGAACCACTGACAAGTGAAGCTCACCACCGGCCCGAAGCGTGACAAACGCAGTGATCCATGAGGGGACTCGCTGCGATCGATGCCGGTATTACGGCTGGCGGGATGCCGCTGTTGGGATTCTGACAGCCGTTCTCCCATCAGCCGGCATATCATACTGAACCCGAATGATTACCTACAGGTGAAGAGTCCGTCTCCTGGCTCCCATGTATGCTACAGACCATCAAATAAAAGCTCTACTTTTTAAAGGTAAATCATATTTCTCCCATATTATTGAAGTATATTGTTGCAGAGCCCATAGAACATTAAAAAAAATTCTGCTTCTTTTCACATATCGCCTAATGATACCATTAGCAGACTTTACTGCACCTCAGAAAGAACAGAGGTGTCTGCCAGCACTGGTAAAATCTCCTGGGGACAAGTACTAACAATGTAGTTTGTGGTTTAGAGTAAAAAAAAATTATACTACTGAAAACAATTGAAGCAAAAAATGTGCAAAACATTTTTAAGGTAATTAATATTTACAATATCAAGTTATTTGAAACACTCTAATGATTAAGCCTGTGTTTAAAATTTCTGACAATGCTATTAGGCTGTGGAGAAAATGATTTATGTAATATATTAATATATCTTGCATGTAAGCAGCAACCTGCCTAAAATTGTAAAACATAATGACTAAACAGTACATGAAAGCTGGTTTAATGCATTTCTCAGCCAATCCCCCTGGGCTGTTCCTTCACAATTTTCTAATAAAGCAGTTTGGTGCAGGATGGGAATGTGCATCCTTAGGGCCTTTGTTCATCAAAGTAAAAAAAAAAGTTTGATATTTGAATTTCTGTCCTGCAAGCTCTAAGAGTCTTTATTATTCTTTATCACCAGCAAAGTGATAATGTAACATAGTGCTTTTCTTCTGGGAGAGCTTCATCTTGACATGCAGGATAAAAGCAAGAGGCTTCATCTAGCCAGGCATTTTCTTGGGAGGGAAGAATTATTTGTCACAAGGGGAGATATTATTCAAAGAGATGATCATGCTATGTTATTCTATCTGCATGACTCAGGAAAATATCTAAACAAAACTCGGCTTGATTAATTAGCTTTATACAGTAAGACAAACCTGTGGCTCAGCAACAGCTGATGAACTAAATTTCCCAGCATGCCGATGCAGGCAAAGCAAGCTCTGATCTGTGACTATCTTTATATAATATGGTATTAGCATGGGATTTTTTGCTTGTGACAGGTATCATATGGAGGTGAAACTGTTATGCGTATTGTGTTGCAATAGCAGGGACAGCTTGATAATGTATAATACTTTAGCTTTCTGGCTTGAGTGAAATATGGCATTTGGTACAAATGATTTCTGTGCTACTGAATGGCTAAAAAAAAGGTTTCATCCAAACATAATGTCAATTTTTGCAGATGTCTTCATGGTGTACAAGTCCTCGGAGCTGATACTGAAGTTATACCCATTGTCTTTACTGGCCTTTTGCAAGGGGCTCGTATTAGTATTCCCAAGTTCCCCACACACCAAGGATGGCCATAAGGACATACTAGGTCATAGGCTTGTGATAATGCTGATTTATCCTTAGGAATGAAAGCTATACCTTAAACACACCTAAAATACACTTTACCCTGGAGCCGCTGCGGCCGCTGTACTTAATACACACTCTACGTACTTTGTACGCTATTAGCGTACAAAGTCCTGTGCTGTGTACGGACTTAGCGTATAAACGCTGCTCTGACGGTACAAAGTACTCACAGCGCGTACACACCCAGAGATACACTTTAAACCTTTTACAGCAATGCAATGATAATACACTTTAAACCTTAGCAGGGCAATGAAGACACGACACCAGATTGTAATTAAACCGCTGGGTTCCGACACCACAGGGTATTATTGCTGAAAGGGGGTTACAATACAAATAATACAATACAATATAACAGAGTAAATGGCTACATTCAATGTTACATACGTGAGTGGATTCGCTTGCGCTACCCGGTCCGGTCCTCCGTCATCTGATAGATAACGTTGTGAGTCTTGTGTCTGACCAGGCCTGCAGTAGGCTCTCTTTATACAATTCTTCCAAAAAGCAATACAATAGATACTGTAATCTCTTTGTCCATTGGACACAGGAATGCACATTTACAGTACAGGAGAGGTCATAGGTCGGTTTGAATAGGTAGGCGATTTCTTTCCCAACTGCTCTTGTGGGTGGTCTCCTCTGGATTCCCGCCGCATACATAATGTACAGTAAATACAGTTTATATCTATATTCTTCTCCTGCACATAACTATCCGCAGGAACATGCGATCTTTCTCAAACCAACACCGGAATGTTACCCTTAAAATACCCTTCAGCTGGATACCAAACACCACCTTATAACCTTGTTCTGTCCCCTCCTATTCTGTAAAGGTGAATCCCTTTGTTCTGAAACCATTTAAACTGCTGTTATTTTCTGATGTGGTGCAGGGAGGCTATGTGTACATTGTGCACTATTTGGATTAAATATATAATGTGTTTTGATAGCTTTCCATGTGTTCACAAACTCTACCGTAAATACCCATACCACGCGCTAATGCGCAGGACCGATCATACGCAAACTGCGAATATGTGCACGCACGACAGAACAAGTACACGCATGGAGGCCATCTGTGTGTAGTTTGTACGTGATGTGTGTACTGCAATATTTTTCGACTTTGGCAGTCACCAATAACTGCCACTATCTAATCACTAAACAGAAAAATATCTACACAATATCTACAGAAGTTTGGATGGTCGGGGGAGAGTGGTAGGTAGGAAATGTATGACCTAGTGGGATAGTAAAAAGCATGTATGTATGAATCCATGTCTGAGGGGCATGTATCATCGTGCCGTATATGTTCTAAATAAGCTTCGAGGTATTGCGAAGTATACATTAAATCCTTCTCATCCCGTGTCAAGGGTCTGTAAATGGGCCAACAAACACTACCGAGCTCTTTTCGGCTTCTTTTTAAAACAAATGGGGTGCACATTTAGTTGATGATACATGGAGGGGGAAACATATGTGAGTGCTAGTATATGTGGATATCACCTGTCAACTATGTGTGCTATTAACTGGAGGTTGCAGAGGTGAAGATAAGACACATATCTAAAATACATTCATATAAACATTTTGGGTAGGGCAGATGTCTTTTCCGGATGGATGTATCTGGGCAGAGGGGGAAACAAAAGAAAACGGGTGAAACAGGCCATGAAATTCATTTGTAATCCTTATCATAACACAGTCTCTATGGATGGGTCATAAATTAAGTCTGCTGCTATAACAGCGCCCTCGCTCCTTAGACTCATCAACTTTGTACCGTGCTTGCGCCGCATCTGAATTCGAACACACCTAAATATCAAACCAACAATTATGACGACTCCCAGGATACAAAGTAGAAACTTCCCTACACTCATAATAACATTTTGAGCCCACTCTCCTAAACCTGAGAACCAATTTCGTGGGTTCAACCATGAGACCCAGCCGGTCAGTTCATTACTCACAGTCGCCAAGGTAAGGTTGTGTTTCCTCCTGAACTCCCACTTCAACTGCAAGATATCGTCCATCTTTTGATCCATAATCTCCGTTGGATCATCAGTACTGTTTGTAATATACGTACAGCACTTCACCCCATATTGAGTTGCCAGAGTAACACAGTACCCACCTGTCACAGCTGTGATATAATTTAGGACCATCCTGTGCTGAATCAGTTCAGCTTGTAACTCCCTTCCCGTATACCTGAAGGTGTCGTCATACATCTCAGCGATATTATCTATCAAGTTCGCTAGCGCATGGATATACCTATAATTTATAATTCCTCTGGCAGTACGGGTAATGTCTAATGCGAGAAGGAATTGAATCCCGGTGGATTCGTGGATCAAATCAGAGGCTGCGTGCTCTGTCCTATCTATGAGGTGTCTCTTGATGATGTGTTCATAGTGAGTATGAGTATAAGGAGCCTGAGCACTGCGGTGAACGTCTTTCATCTTATCATGGGTTATGGTCATGACCTCTGGTAGTACTCTCCCAATATAACACAATCCCTCTGAGCTCGGGGCAAGCCACTTGTACTCCTTCCTCCCACATATGAAATAGGCATCATCTGGGAGAACATAGGGGACAAAATATGACATCACCATATTACAAACTTTCCAAGTAAAGAAACCTATCCCTAGTTCTCCCATTTGCTCAGTACAAGTATCAGGCTGGATGATATGAGCACAATACCCTGGCGATACTTTTCCAACCCACATGGTCTTGCTTCCACGAGTATACCTATACCGAAAATACCTCCCACTGTTGGCTATTTGGCGTACAAGTTCAGAGTCTATGAGTATCCTATCAGCTCTGTATGAGAAGGTCATTGTCTGGTTATTCCACGTCACTTCCCAATTTCCCGGTTTTCGGTAATTGGAAATATTAAAACACAATAAGGATCTGTCTACATGATACTGGTGGAGCTTCAAACTAGGGGGCCTAGAAATATTGAATTTCTTGTCCACCGGTCTCCCACCCCGTAATTCGAGTACCTCATCTATTGCTAAAGGGTACGGTACTAATCCTGACTTGCTCTGACCTTGAGGTACCTGTGAGCACACCCAACATTCTGTCTGGTTTAAGACCTTACCCACTAGTGAGTGGTAATCACTCAACGGATGATGGTCCATGTCGATATTAAGGTTGGACTGACATCTCTGGATGCACCCATCCTCAACTATATTCTCACAATTCCTACAAATACAATATTCATCAGACAATAACCCCTCACAGTGCCTCCGAGCTCCCTGACTACCAGAGCACTTACTGATGCCAGCCTTTACCAAAATGATGTGCTGATCCTGAGATCCTACAAATTCATACTTGCCATCAGAACCCATTCCAGATCCCTGCTCGACCTCTCTGGGACCCTCACAAAAACAAACTGTCCTTATCAAAACCAGAATTACTAATAGAACCCGAAACGCAGTCTCTTGTGATCGATCCATTTCATTAGGGGAAAGGAGGAAAATAAGAAGGAGAAAAGAAAGGAAAAGAATGCAGGGGGAGGTGAAAAAAGAAAGTGGTACGACAACCGTTCTAGCTCTTGTTACTCTCTGTGCTCAGATGCCCTTCAACAGTCCTGCCTCTCAACTTTTCCGGAACAGACACTCCAGTGATACGAGGTTCTCTACACTCTGCTCTTTGTCACGAGTTCTCTCTGGGTCAGCGAGCTTCTTGCAGTGGGACGAGTGGATCCAAGTCTCTCTTTCGGCGACCTTCAATGCTGTTGTGCTGGTTAACAAGACTTGATACGGTCTTTCCCACCTGTCTATGAGGCAACCTGAGCGTAAGAAATTTCGAATCATCACATAATCCCCAGGTTCAATGTCATGACAATTACTGTTCGGTAGGTCAGGAATCACCAGCTTTAAATTTCTTTGTTGATTTCTCAGCTGTTGGCTCATCCCAACCAAATATTTCACAGTCACTTCATTATTACATTTCAAATCATGCTGGGGGTCTATCATTACATGAGGTTGTCGACCAAAAAGGATTTCAAAGGGTGATAGGTTAAGGGGAGACCTGGGAGTGGTTCTGATGCTGTACAATACTAGTGGCAAAGCTTCTTGACACGACAATCCAGTTTCAACCATTAATTTGCTCAGCTTGTTCTTAATAGTGCTATTCACTCTCTCCACCTTTGCACTCGCCTGTGGACGGTACAGAGTATGCAGCTTGCTATTAATTCCCATCAGCTTGCACATGACCTGAAAGACTTCACCTGTAAAATGGGTACCCCTATCACTTTCAATTATCTAGGGATACCATATCTACACACAAATTCCTGCACAATTTTCTTTGCAGTGAATGTAACAGTATTTGTGGCAGCAGGGAACACTTCTACCCAGTTAGAAAATACGTCAATACAAACTAACACATATTTTAAATTCCTACAGGGTGGTAACTGTATGAAATCGATTTGTATTACCTGAAAAGGTCCGTCTGTCGGAGGGATATGGGATGGCTCTGTTGGTATTGACTTTCCAATATTCTTCCTCAAGCAAGTAAAACATGTCATTGCTCTCTTACCTGCATGAGAAGAGAATCCTGGCACACACCAGTAGGCTCTCACCAGCTTACACATACCCTCTTTACCCAGATGAGTCAGACCGTGTGCCGCCTCAGCTAAGCTTGGAAGATATGCTCTGGGGGCCACTGGCTTACCTTGTCCACCTGTCCACAGTCCCGAGGATTCCTGGCCATATCCCTTTGACCTCCTGACTGCCTTTTCCTGTAATGAACACAAATCTTGCATTTCAATTGTGTTTAACTGTTGTGTGTTATCAGTTGTGTGAAGTAAACCGTCTGTGGAAAATGAAAAGAGAGGGGAAATAATAAAAAAAAATGTATCAGATTTGCGTTCACCATCAGGCTGTCACACCATCATGCATATCGGTGTCTATGCACAGTCTCCCTTCACCAGTATTCTCATTCTCCACCCTTTGTGCATGACCAGGCACACTGCGTTTATACTGGTGTCCCTATGCTGGTGAGATATACTGGATTTGGACAGAGCTCTGAAGTAGGCGTGTGGCGTTTGAACTGTAATCCTGTCGGTGAACATAAGAGATGAAGAGGAAAGTTTGAAGACAAATCACATAGAGTTTAGTAACAGATAATTTTGTAGAGGCAAAGAATATTTTACAAAATTTGACATCTGGATTGGGCACTACGGGGGAATGATTCTCTACTCGGTCTGCTCCCCTAAAAGAAATTCTATGTGTGTTATATCTCTACTGGGACTAAACCAGCCATCAATCCAGTGTCCTGTCCATTCTAAGTTCATAGGGAACCCGGTATCTTTGAGATAATTTCCTCTACCTGTGATGGACATGCATCTAGAACAGTGAAATGCAACGTTAGTCTTCGTGGGTATCCCACATACTTTGTGCTTCCTGGGTGGGAGCACTCTATATGTATACCATCTCTAACAAAACTCCTGTTAAGTTAATTAGAGGTCACTTCTGCTAGAGAGAGAAGCAGAAGTTTAGAGACCTCCTCCTAACCCCAGTAAGTTCTGTCAAAAGAGTAAAGTTGCATTTATTCTGTTCTTCCCATTAACCGAATCTGTGTTTTTTATATGGCTCGTGATTCCTTACTATATGTCCCTTGATCCCGTCTATGTGTTTAATAACGTGGCTTGTTTTCTCTGTCTAGGGGTCTCTATTGACTATGTGTTCTACTATACCTACAATCTCTGGCAAAATGCCCTTCCTTTTTACAACTGTAACATATTCTCGGTCTTTTCCAAACAGCAGGGGTCTGGGGTTTAGGCTGATGAGACTTTGATGTAAGAGCCTGTATACTTTCAATCCTCAGCCTCTCCTCCTGTTGTTTTCTACGCCTAACAATATTCTTGTGGTGTATAATTGCGCACTCTCTAAGACAAGCTACTGTGACCCCTTTCCAATTAGGCAAAGATGTTTGTACCCTGTCCCTTACTGTCTTATTGAGTCCATCCATTAGCACAGAGACAGCCACTTCCCTACAATTCGCATCGTTCCCTGTATCTGATACCCCAATGTATCTATCCATTATTTGCAGGTCCCGATGGAAATATTCAGATGTCATTTCATTTTCCCTCTGTTTTATGGAGAAAATTCTTCTCCACTTAACATTAATGGTGAAACACAACTCTAGTTGTCTATTAATTCGTTCTAAGTTCTCCTGATTGTGTTTGTCAGTCATAAGACTATCCGACTCTAACCTACAATCAGTGATACATTTTTGGGTGTCAATATTAGGGGGTAGGCACGCTTTCAAAAATATCCGCCAGTGTTTGTTTGTCGGTTCATACGCATTACCCAGATCTCTGATAAATTTCTGACATCTGGCTAAATGCTTCCGAGGGTCGGGGAATTCTGAAATGATTGATCGCAGCTCATCACTGGGCCACGGGCAATACATTGCATTATTCCTGGTGAGGACTACTCCCTGACTATCGGTTCCCCCATTGGGAGTTACTATCTCCAAGACAGGGTGTAATTCTACCATTCCGTTCCTAATCTGTTTACTGTGAGGTGTTGTTGTCTCTGTGCAATGAACTGTCTCACACTTACCGATAGCTGTGACCTCACCATTTCTTTCATTGGGGAATATTGTTACTGCTCTACCTGGTTGGACAGGCCCCACCTGAGTTTCCTGCAAAGTGACTGCTTGGAGGAGAGCTGTGATTTGGCTGGATCCTTCATCTTCCTGTGACCTATAACCTTGAAAAGACTTCAAAACAGGATACATCTTGCAAAAATTAGGGTTAATACATTGTTTTTGCATACTACTATCATTTACGGATATACCATTGACTGTAGCCATCTCTTCCCCTTCGACCTGTGTCGACAATGGTGTGTTTGTGTTCTCATTCCCGCTAGGTATTGAACCTGTTTTGCGAATTTGTTCTCTTTGCATATCCCCCTCTTGCTGCCATAATTTTAAACAATCATTATGTCTAATCCTTTGTTTTCTGGATTTAAGAAGACATATTTTACTGCTTACATTCTGCAGTACCTCTGGTTCAAAGCTGCCCACCCTAGGGAATGGTTCCCTATCATTGTCAGTCACACGTTCCCATTCAGACAAAAAGTTTTCAATACTTTTTCCTTTAAACTTCGCTGACCCCCTGGGCCACGGTTCTTCAACCTGAACCCTGGTTACAAAACGTCCCTTACTTGAGCAACTGGCTCCCATAATTGTGGGCCTTTTCCCACAAACACCAAAATACTCAATATAAGGCAACGGTGAAAGTTCTCATAGCGCTCTTCACCCGCTCACCGCCCACGTTGGCCAGTACTACCATACACTGTCGATAGCGAAGGCAATGTACCCAACTTAGGGCCCTATGTGACCTATATTTACTGGAAGTTTTTAGGAATAACTTACCCTTTCCAGTAAAGTATCGTCCGTTGGAGATTTTCCTGAGAGAGACCAGCGAAAACTCCCTATGCACTTTATTATTCACAAATCACGCTTGCGTATGCTCTATACAGCGCTGATGATACCGCGATTTTACGCAAAAGCTCGTAAAAAGGATATCACGTTGCGCTATATATCGCACCCACAAACGCGCAGTCCAATCGCACAGCATATAGGTACTTGTTACTTATCTGCCATACGACCACTGGAATCGAATTTCAAGCTGTGAAACCTCAGCCGGAGCGTATATAAAAAAAAAACTATATGGGTCACAACACAATTCACAATTCCCTACCACGCTCCTGTAAGTCTCCTCATGACTTACGTATTAAACCTTATACTAATGTGAGTCAGCCTTCTCACGCCACCAAGTCTCCACTCACTTGATGTACCAAACAACGGGATCCCGATTTTCTCGGTTTCGAATTTCACTCACTCCTACGTTCGCTCACTCAGGTATACTAGGTTTTTCTGTACAGAAAATTAGGATTCATTCAAGTTGGCAGCTTTACCCCCAGAGGCAATTAAAAAAAATATTTATACTAAATTTTGTTTTTATATTAAATTTCTTTAGAAACCGGGTAGTTTGGTGCTATTGTAGCGTGGCTACTGTCCCACCTTTAAACTAAACGAACTATTGTGTAATTTGTACTTAGCGACCAAATTTCTTACGCAATTTGTGTAAACACGCTACCGTGCGTGTCGCTTACGCCGCGTGTGCAGTTCCGTACTGTGTCCGAGACACGTGTACAAAACCGTACGTCCGCAATAGCGCAAATCACACAATTCTATAAATGTGAGCAATAAAACTACTATTGCCCACTAAACACAATCCACACTTGTTCCGTTTTAACCCTCTTACTACTGGGCCAGAAATGCGTTTTGTGATTTTACTGTTACTTCCTTAAATACTTATTTTATTTTTAACTATATAGCAACAAATATCTCCGGTTTCACACAGGTTTAAATGAATCTAGCAATTTGAATGTTATGGCAACAATGTGAGAGAGTATGCAAAGTATGGGTGCCGTGTACGCTTTTGGCGCCAACATTTTTTTCACAGGTTTTAAATAGCTTTTTTCCTGTTTACCTTACGAGTTCTACCGGCATCTCTACAAACCATACAGAGCAGACGTCATCTAATCAGCAATCAAGTAGGGTTTTCAGTGCATCCATCGACCAGGAAAAGGATACGTAGGATACTTTCTGTCCACCCTTTGCTGGTAGATTAAGTCTGCTGTGACCTGTTAGGTAGTAAGTATGTGGAAAACCGGAGGAGCCCCCAATTGATAATGCTGATTTATCTTTAGGAATGAAAGCTATACCTTAAACACACCTAAAATACACTTTACCCTGGAGCCGCTGCGGCCGCTATACTTAATACACACTCTACGTACTTTGTACGCTATTAGCGTACAAAGTCCCGTGCTGTGTACGGACTTAGCGTATAAACGCTGCGCTGATGGTACAAAGTACTCACAGCGCGTACACACCCAGAGATACACTTTAAACCTTTTACAGCAATGCAATGCAATGTTAATACACTTTAAACCTTAGCAGGGCAATGTAGACACGACACCAGATTGTAATTAAACCGCTGGGTTCCGACACCACAGGGTATTATTGCTGAAAGGGGGTTACAATACAAATAATACAATACAATATAATAGAGTAAATGGCTACATTCAATGTTACATACGTGAGTGGATTCGCTTGAGCTACCCGGTCCGGTCCTCCGTCATCTGATAGATAACGTTGTGAGTCTTGTGTCTGACCAGGCCTGCAGTAGGCTCTCTTTATACAATTCTTCCAAAAAGCAATACAATAGATACTGTAATCTTTGTCCATTGGACACAGGAATGCACATTTACAGTACAGGAGAGGTCATAGGTCGGTTTGAATAGGTAGGCGATGTCTTTCCCAACTGCTCTTGTGGGTGGTCTCCTCTGGATTCCCGCCGCATACATAATGTACAGTAAATACAGTTTATATCTATATTCTTCTCCTGCACATAACTATCTGCAGGAACATGCGATCTTTCTCAAACCAACACCGGAATGTTACCCTTAAAATACCCTTCAGCTGGATACCAAACACCACCTTATAACCTTGTTCTGTCCCCTCCTATTCTGTAAAGGTGAATCCCTTTGTTCTGAAACCATTTAAACTGCTGTTATTTTCTGATGTGGTGCAGGGAGGCTATGTGTACATTGTGCACTATTTGGATTAAATATGTAATGTGTTTTGATAGCTTTCCATGCATTCACAAACTCTACCGTAAATACCCATACCACGCGCTAATGCGCGGAGGCCATCTGTGTGTAGTTTGTACGTGATGTGTGTACTGCAATATTTTTCGACTTTGACACTTGGGATTAAAATATTGCCCCTCCACCTGCTGGGAGACTACCAGCAAGTGGGAAGAGTGGACTTTTGGAATGCCCCTACACTCAATATTCCAAGTAGGGTTGACCATCAACAGTTCAACCATTGACAGTTTTCTACCATTGGTGAGAAAACATTGATGGTTTACTCTTGCACATGCACAGATTGTAGCTGCAATTCACCATTGAGCCTCGTTGATAAGGAGGAGACGCGTTAAATCCTAGTCATTATCGGTGCTTCTATCTTTAAGATTGCATACCGATATTGCAGGCAATGTATGAACGGTCAGGGGCACTGACTGTTCTGACAATTGCAGATATCGATTTCAACAGGTGCAGGTGTTTTTGCCCAGTGCACAGAACTATCCCTGGCTGTTGGGATTTTGCTGGCAAGAACAATAAAGTTTAGGGTTTTTTTTGTAATCCCATGGGTGGTGCTGGGAGTTGTAGTGACAGTGAGAGGACACAGATCACCAGAGCGGTTATGTAATGCACTCCCATATCGGCAAAATGAGTGTTAATCTATGTTGCCAATAACAGTATCCTTTTTACCGCGATAATGCAGTGAAGCGAGACCACACCTGTAAAGATCAAGCGAAGCATAATGATACATCTTCCCCTCAGTCACTGGAAATTATTTCAACAAAACAATGTCCTGTATTCTAGTTCATTAAAGAATGTAGAGGCTGATTCAGAGACGGACGCTATTGCACAGCAATAATATGCTAACGCAGCAGGAAGTGTTTTGTGTAAATAGACGCATCCTGCCAGCTTCTCTGACCAGCTACTGTGTCTGTAAGCACAGCATCAGATCATCTACATAAACATTGCCATCTGAGTAACCCTTATACCTCAGCATGCCCAGAAACTGGGGCCAACATGCTCCCGTTCTCTGAAATGCTGTCCATCCCTGCCCAAAATCATTCTGCAGCTTAGCGGGCACTCAGACTGTCATTGCAGAGACAGATCTCCCCCTCTGCAGTACACATCCTGCACATGCACAGACAGAGGTGTTTTAACAGATGAGGGGGCCCTTGTGCAGACTCCGGGTGGGCCCCATTCCTCTTCACAGCACAGTAGACTCTTGCATTGTGCCACAGTCTACTGATCATGCGCAGATCTCCGGCTATATGGCACCCCCATGTTCTGGAGACCGGAAACCTAATGCGCATGTGCAGTGGCCATTTTGACTGCATTTTTTTTACCGTAACTGGTGCTCTGTCACGGGACTCATGAAAGGTAAGTAAAAAAAACATGGGTACAGTGTGTGCGGTGTGGGTCCACCTGGACCCAGGGGCCCGTGTGCATCACATACATTGCACCTATTATAGAAACGCCAATGTGCACAGGTCACCTACCATCGGAGATGTATGTAAACCATTGGGGTTGGGTACATCTCTGAATTAGGCCGGTAGTCTGCTATTTCAAGTATTTGAAGTAACATATGTAAAGGTAAGCTGGGTAAACACTTAGCTGATCCGGTGATATCACATTGGACTGATACGGTGTAGTGAAACATCTTGTCTGCACACACAATACACTTTCTGCCCAAGGGCATAGCTACCATAGGTGCACGGAGTGCAGTTGCTATGGGGCCCAGTGCTGCGAGGGGCCCACCTTCCCTGTCACAGTTTAATGTGTTACACACATTTTTCCCCATTGCTATAATCCTGGAGGGTATTATAATGTAACATAATATGAAGTGGGGTACTGTAATGTCGCACAATTTAAAGAATAGGACTATAGGCATAATATGAACAGGGGTAGAGGTGGATTTAGACCTCATGTGGCCCTAAGCAAGACACCAATTTGGTGCCATCCTTCCTCAGTGTGCCCCCACCAACTGTAGCAGACAGGTCCGTGGATGGTAGTTGTATTGATTATTATTTATTACCAATTATTTATATAGTGCACACATAATCTGCAGCGCTTTACAGAGAGCATTTGGCCATTCACATCAGTCCCTGCCCCAGTGGAACTTACAATCTATATTCCCTACCACATGTACACATTCACACTAGGGTTAGGTTTATTGGGAGCCACTTAACCTACAGTATCTGTATTTTATGCCCTTTATACAGCCTTGTTGGCAGGCCCCCTGGGCCTAGCAGGGCCCCCTAAGACCAACAGGGCCCTAAGCAGCTGCTTTGGTTGCCTTGTGGTAAATCTTCCTCTGAAAACAGGGGGCACTGTAATGTGACACAATATGAAGAATAGGACTATAGGCATAATATGAACAGGGGGCACTGCAATGTGACATAATATGAACTGGTGACACTGTATGTCATAATATGAATTTGGGATACTGTGTGGCGTAATGTGTACTGGCAGCCCTACAATGTGCCATAATGTGAACTAGAGCACTACTATGGTTCATAATATAAACTAGGACACTACTATGGGGCATAACATTAACTAAGGCACTACTATGGTTCAGAAAATGAGCTTAGGCACTATTATGGGACATAACATTAACAATTGCTGCGGAGAGGAGTTTCTAGAAGCATAGGGACAGGGGCCCCTTCAAAATGTTGCTATGGAGCCCACAAAGTTTTCACTACGCCCCTGGATCTGCCATATGTGTATACGACATGTACAGGTTGAGTATCCCTTATCTAAAATGCCTGGGACTAGAGGTATTTTTGATATCGGATTTTTCTGGATTTTGGAATAATTGCATACCATAATGAGCTATCATGGCGATGGGACCTAAGTCTAAGCACAGAATGCATTTATGTTTCATATACACCTTATACACACAGCCTGAAGATAATTTTAGCCATATTTTTTATAACTTTGTGTATTAAACAAAGTGTGTGTACATTCATACAATTCATTTATGTTTCATATACACCTTATACACACAGCCTGAAGGTCATTTAATACAATATTTTTAATAACTGTGGGTATTAAACAAAGTTTGTGTACACTGAGCCATCAGAAAACAAAGGTTTCACTATCTCACTCTCACTCAAAAAGTCCGTATTTTGGAATATTCCATATTTCGAATATTTGGATATGGGATACTCAACCTGTAGTAACATTTGTAACCATCCAGTATCATACATGACATCATCCCATCTGATGTACAGCATAGCAGATTGGAAGATGCGACCACACAATTCATCAAACAATGAATTGTGTGTACAGTCCACAGTGGTTGTGCAGAGTGTTTGCAGGTACCTTGATTGTGCAACAAATGTATACCCATCTTTAGATTTGTGATCTGTTGTTATTTTTATTATTATTATTATTATTATTAAAATTATAATTATTATTGTTTATTTATATGGTGTCACAAGGATTCCGCAGCGCCTAACAAAGTACTTCAATAAATAAGCCAAACAGTAAATTAGTGACTTATAGTACATGACAATGTAGGGCAAGTACATGGTATATATAAACAGTTCTGCATCAGTGAACAATACAGAAATCTAGAATTTAATGACAGAAAAGAACGCACCAGTCTCCCACCAGTCCTACTGTAGCCTGCCACTTTGTATTTATTCATTTTCTTCTAGATATATATACTATATGTATAGCACTGTGTAACCTTTACATTACTAAAACACAAAATCCAGTTCTGGACACTGTCAGTAATAAATAATAACAGCAACATAACAACACCAACATACGGTATACACGCAGCTTTTATAATGTTGAATGTGGTAAAACCTAGTGAAAACAGAAAATGGGTGCATTAAAACACATTTGAGTGGACCAGTCTGAATTTAGGGAAAGTGCAAAATCGAGCAATGGCCCTCATTCCGAGTTGTTCGCTCGCAAGCTGCTTTTAGCAGCATTGCACACGCTAAGCCGCCGCCTACTGGGAGTGAATCTTAGCTTAGCATAATTGCGAACGAAAGATTCTCAAAATAGCGTATAGAAATGTCTTAGCAGTTTCTGAGTAGCTCGACACTTACACTGCCACTGCGATCAGTTCAGTCAGTTTCGTTCCTGGTTTGACGTCACAAACACACCCAGCGTTCGCCCAGACACTCCCCTGTTTCTCCAGCCACTCCCGCGTTTTTCCCAGAAACGGCAGCGTTTTTTCACACACACCCATAAAACGGTCAGTTTCTGCCCAGAAACACCCACTTCCTGTCAATCACACTCCGATCACCAGAACGAAGAAAAAAACGTGTAATGCCGTGAGTAAAATACCAAACTTCTTAGCAAATTTACTTGATGCAGCCGCAGTGCGAACATTGCGCATGCGCAGTTAGCGGAAAATCGCACCGTTGCGAAGAAAAATAACGAGCGACCAACTCGGAATGAGGGCCAATGTCAATTAAGGGTTTTGTTGTCCCTTCCCCCTTTTTTTGCCATTGCCACACTTTGAAGACACTTCAATGTACAGTAATATTGCTTTCTATATGTTTATTAAACTGCCTGCCTGTTGTGCTCGATGCGTCAGTGTAGCTCCAGCAAAGGGTTACTGTAATAGAGTGTCAGGCAGTGGGTTATTATTATATTAGGGAGAGAGGCATATGTGACCTTTTGTCACCTTGTCAGCACTACTAACAGGGAATTACACAATCAAAGCAGACATCACACATTTTGGAGAAAATGAAAAAAACCTTGTGATTATTATATTGTCTCCAACAAATTATTTTGAATTGCAATAATCTTAGAGACACAAAATCCAGACTGTAGGATGTTATGTGCGCACTACCCTTATTTCATTACATTCATATGTCAAATCCAGTGTCTCACAAATTACAACGGATCATCTCGCAGTCATGATGTAATTTATATTGTAATGTTTTATCTGCACCTTTCTTATGTACTCTGGAAATTGTAAAGTTATAGAGTTATGCTGCTCGGCACAATATAATTATAAGCTGTAGGAAACACGAATGGCCCATACAGTATATATACTATTTATATGAGCCATTCCCAGATCATTAAACTACAGTG
The DNA here is from genome assembly GCF_028390025.1 of Pseudophryne corroboree. Lineage (NCBI taxonomy): Eukaryota > Metazoa > Chordata > Amphibia > Anura > Myobatrachidae > Pseudophryne > Pseudophryne corroboree. The sequence continues at coordinate 290,465,998 of NC_086444.1, read as the reverse complement.
TGACATTTTGTAGTCCGTATATGTGAGGCAATATCCATATTTCAAGAAATTATTTGATTGTTTCTTCTAATTACCAAGATACAGTTAATCTTATCGGTTCCAGCTAAGCCAATCAGATCTATACTTGTTAAAGTGCAATTTATGCTATTTAAGTTTGTGTGCGCTGGACTCAGAAGGGAAAGAGGGAATACATGTGATATACTGGCTGTCAGTATCCAGACAGTGGAGTCCCTGCAGCCGGCAACCTGGCAGCAAGTCCCCTCGCGGGCTCGCTGTGCTCGCCATGCATCAGGCCCGGTGGCTAGCTTATATTCTCACTCGGGTGGTTGACCCCCCCCACTCCAAGTGGGAATACGGGTCTCGGTCTGGGTTTCCAACCACCGGCATTTTGCTGCTTGTCGGGATTCTGGTGTCGGGATCCTGAATGTCGGGATCCCAACAGACAGTATATTAACCGCATACCAGAAAGAGAGCTAATTAGGGTGAATCAGTCAGTGAATGAAAAGTGAAGGGAATTCTCATGTTGAAGAGGATGGCGTATGTACCAGATACAACATAAATTCAGATTTGAGATATGTACCATGATCACTATATCTCTTTTTTAAGTAATTGTGGTTTAAAGATATTAGTAATAGTTAGAGTTTTACAACCAAAAAACAGGAGAGATGCAGGCTGGGGGATCATCGGCCAGGGGTGTCCCCAGCATAAGCTAATGATCATTCATTAGAACTGCATACAAAGAAAAAGGTTTCAGGTGCACAATTCAAACACTACCAATTTATTAATAATAATCATTGCAATAAAATGTTGCACTTTGAGCGAGGTTCTTCGCATAGTTATGGACATAAGAAACGTCTTGCCCACTGCGTCCAGGTGACCTCATTAGTCGGACAAGTCCCTAACATTTAGGGGGGTACAAATCTAGGGCACAGGACACCCCAAAATGAAGCAGCTGAGTGACCCCAGGGCAACACTAAAGTGAAAAAATATATAGTGAAAAAGTGAAAATAGGTTAGTGAGAGAGACTGCCGAAAACAGCAGGGGTAAAAAGTGAGAGGTAATGAAGTGAGAAATAAAGTAGTGAGAGGTAAAGTAGTGAAAAGTGAAGGTAGGAAATCAGTTAAATTGAAACAAAACACACAATAGGGATGAAAGTAAATATGAAATAAGTGTTAATATGTGTTGCTCCTGAGGCCAAACGGCCACAACAGTCCAGGGAAACCCACACCCCGGAAATCAACCCCCATCTAATAATCAAATATACATTTGTGCAGGACTCACCTTGCTCTGCTTGCATGAATTGTGCACCTGCAACCTTTTTCTTTTGTATACAGTACTACTGAAAGGTCTCCGCAAGGTCGCACCTCTCATTACCGGTGTGCACCCCAGGACCCCTCCTCTGAACATTCATCAGAGTCAGTTGATGATCCAGGTTCATATCTTTACATTTCATAGATGTCTTAACTTGGATTTTTGATCTTGCCTTTGACACAGTTCTGCCTCAACTCCCCAGCATTGAGGCTGAGTGTACTATTAGCAGTTCAGATACTGTTGAGGTTTCTGGTTTTTTTTTAGACAAATTAAAAGTATTCTTTAACACAAATGTTATAAAGTTCTGCATTGTTGTGCGATTTATGACAATCTAAGATAACAAAACCAGAAACTTGACATTGTTCTTAAACTAGCCATTTGTAAAAAATGTCTGCAATATATTAAATTAAGGTTTCCGACACCATCCAGCCATTAAGTTCAAGTTCAAAGTTATTGTCATCAGCCAACACGTTGACCGACAAAATTTCATTTGTACATCAGCAGCCCAATAGTAATATGACAGCAACCATGTTTTAGGAACAACAACATGTCATACATTCAAATAACAATACATTCACATATTTAAATAGGCACTGCAGTTGGTATAAAATCTGAATCTCAAACACCCTGTGCGTGTCCGCAGTGTTCTTTTGGGATGGGAGTTTAACAAAGGACTCATTGAGAGGATAACTTTGATTTAATATGATCTTCCCCGCTTTCTTCAAAGCCCTAAGCTTATAAAGATCTTGAATCATCGGCAACCACACGCCAAAGATTTTGCTGGCAGTCCTTATAATATGCACTAAGGCACTCCTATCATGGGCAGTGCAGTTTCCATACCACACAATTATTCCAAAAGTCAGAATAGTCTCGATTGCGCTTCTAAAAAAATTAACATAGTCTGCACACTTATGCCGGCAGCTTTTAAACTCCGTAAATAGGAAAAGCATTGCTGTGCTTTCTTAATTATCGATTGCACATGTGCAGAGTCAGACCATGTCAAAGCAGAAGAAACCTGAATGCCCAAAAAACTTAATGATTCAGTCATTTCAACTGCCTGGTCGCCCATTGACACTGGTAATTTTCAGATCCATACCACTTCTAAATTCAACAATTAATTATTTAGTCTTCCCACTATTTAAAAATAGATGATTTATGTGCTCCAAGCAACTAATTTAGCGATTTCCATTTGGTAACTCATCGTTATCATTAATTAACCCCTCTACAGCTGTATAATCTGCAAACCCCATAGTCATCGGGTATAGAGCTACAAGTAGAGTTTTGGGATACGCTGATATGCAAATACAGCCATTGGTGGCACAGTAACGCCAGCTGCAGAAGCATTACGCAAGACTTACAGTATGTCTTTATTTTCAGCTCCTCTTGCAATCTCATAAAAATTTTTAACTTTAGGCCCCAACACTTTTTCAGGTTTTGGACAAGTCATCATTAAAAATATGACTACAAAGCAATCAAATGTCCGCATATCCTTCTTCATTTATATAATACCTATCTTCTTGAAGCCAATTTTGAATTACTTGTTTTGTAATACTGTAGCTGCCATAGCTTTTGAGATTATTTCAGTATTCCTTTTAATGAGAACCACTTATCACCTAGGCGGTCATCAGTAAATGGATTTTCTCTATTCATACTTTGTAAAATTCCTTGTATTGCATCTTTAACTTCATCTGGGTGCATTAGAAATGCAAGTATACTGTAGCTTTATTTAAAATCCAGGTTTCTAGTCTGGCTCCTTCTTCAGGAAGCAATTGTGGTTGGAACTTTGCTGTCATTTCTTTTTTTTTTTTTTTTTTTGCAAATAATGTCTAATTTTTATTGCCAATTTTGTTGTGACTTTTTCAGGGCTCATTTTTTATTGACCATTAGGTTATCGTCACCCCTATTTGCAACATAATTGTGTTATGTTTGCACAACCTGTTTTTGGCACCTTTTACACATTTCGGCATTACTCACAATCCACCAGCAAACATAATGCTCAGATGGTAAGCTCCCATTTGTTCAGATTTGTTTAGACTGTAAGCTTTCACTAGCAGGGCCTCCTGTACCTTATGCCTCTAGTATGTCCCCCACATCTACCCATTCTCACACTGTCCATCCTTTGTGCCATCTCTTACTGTATGATTATTATATGAATCAGAGGCAGAACTCTGGGAGGCAACGGAGTCAGCTGCCGCCGGGCTCCTGCTTTGAAGGGGGGCACCACTCCTCCTGTTCCGTGTGTTCAGCGACATTAATCAATTAAGTTAATTGACAGCAGCCGGTATCTCTTCCGTAGCCGACTTCCCCACTAGTCACTGCACCTTACAAATCACAACCTCTTTATTATAGATACACTGGAAGCAGACACCTTACTGATGAAGCTATTTGCTCCTGTAAAGGAAACATGAGAATTCTAACTATATGAAGTTATTTCTCTGACAGTTACAAGTAACTTCGTATAGTTAGAATTCTCATACTTCCTATGCAAGAACAGATATCTCCACCAGTAAGGTGCATGCTTCCAGTGTAAAAGGTTGTGGGTTCTAATCCTGGATATGACACTTGCAAAGTAATTGTCAGAGAAATAATCAGCATTGTGAATGACTGAGCAGATCTATGTAGTGTGTGGTTGGACCCCTACATAGATCTGCCTAGTTGCAACGGGTTTTGTAGTAGCTTCATATAGTTAAAATTAGAGATGAGCGGGTTCGGTTTTACTCGGATCTCAAAACGGCATCTTATTGGCTCACGGATAATATAAAGGGGGGGGGGCAGCAATATTTTTCTTGCCTCCGGGCAACTGGGACAAACTTACGCCACTGATATGAATGGTATGATTTCCACATACTCTCAACTTGCACATGCTCTGGAGCTAGGGCAGGGAATGAACAGATGTGAATGTGCCCAAATGTACGTTCATGTCTCTTTTGTTTTAATCTGTTTAACATGTTTTATTGCTGATGATGATTTGTAGTTTACAGACTGACTTTAACGCTAATAACATGGGCCCTCATTCCGAGTTGTTCGCTCGGTAAAAATCTTCGCATCGCAGCGATTTTCCGCTTAATGCGCATGCGCAATGTCCGCACTGCGACTGCGCCAAGTAAATTTGCCATGTAGTTAGGATTTTTACTCACGGCTTTTTCATCGTTCTGGCGATCGTAATGTGATTGACAGGAAATGGGTGTTACTGGGCGGAAACAGGCCGTTTTATGGGCGTGTGGGGAAAAACGCTACCGTTTCCGGAAAAAACGCAGGAGTGGCCGGAGAAACGGGGGAGTGTCTGGGCGAACGCTGGGTGTGTTTGTGACGTCAAACCAGGAACGACAAGCACTGAACTGATCGCAGATGCCGAGTAAGTCTGAAGCTACTCAGAAACTGCTACGAGGTGTGTAATAGCAATATTGCGAATACATCGTTCGCAATTTTAAGATGCTAAGATTCACTCCCAGTAGGCGGCGGCTTAGCATGAGCAAATCTGCTAAAATTCACTTGCGAGCGAACAACTCGGAATGAGGGCCATTATTGACAATAGAACTACGAATGATAAAACTGAAATATGCTGTAGCTGATCATTTTCAGGTACAAAACAAAATCTACTCAGCAGATAATTTCTGCTAGCCGGTGTGTGCATTCATCTAACAACTTCACTAACAGGTTATCCTGTGATCTACCTGTTCAGTCTGAGTGCTGAATGGCTTGATCTGTCAAAATTGGCCAATCATGTGTGCAGTAAATTTGAAAACTGATGCCGTCTGTCAATGCTCTGGACACGCTGTAATAATGGTTAAAGATATATGATAGATTTTTTTACTCTAATGGCTTAGTTATTCCTTGCTATCCTTGACATAAGCATTTTATATGTTTATATGCTTTATATGTTTAATCACTTATGTATTTACCACTCATCTAAATCATGGGTATATTTTATAAAAATAGAGAAATAGTATCAGAGCAAATGCAGTGTTTAACATCCTATTGGCTGATGTCAGCCTACATGTCTACACCTGACGAAAAGAGAAAAGTACATTTCTACAATACAGACATGGAGACATATTGGTGGGAAAAAGGGTTAGCTTTATTTATTTATTGAAATGAGGGAAAAAGTATGTTGGTGAAGAAAAAACATTCCTACAGACAGTATCTCCATCTTGCCCAAATAATTTAAAAAAAAAGGTGTAGATGGGGGCAAACTCATCATGGACAATTCAAGGTTTAGATGGAGACCAAATGCCAGCCCATCACCAACAACTCCAGGCTTAGATGTGGGCCAACTGCCAGCCCATCACCAACAACTCCAGGCTTAGATATGGGCCAACTGCCAGCCCATCACCAACAACTCCAGGCTTAGATGTGTGCCAACTGACAGCCCATCACCAACAACTCCAGGCTTACATGTGGTCCCACTGCCAGCCCATCACCAATAACTCCAGGCTTAGATGTGGACCAACTGCCAGCCCATCACCAACAACTCCAGGCTTAGATGTGGGCCAACTGCCAGCCCATCACCAACAACTCCAGACTTAGATGTGGGCCAACTGCCAGCCCATCACCAACAACTCCAGGCTTAGATAGGAGCTAGCTGCTAGTCCATCATCAACAGATCATGCTATCCAAACTTCCCATTTAATTAGGTGCTTAGATTTTTTTCTGTAATTTCAAAAAAGAGTGGATTACATTTTTATTAGATAACCCCCATTTTATGGACTGGAGATCAAGTATCATGCATAGAAATGGGAAAAGGCTGATTTAAGTTGTATATACAATATAAAATGATGTACAGTAGCTGTACAAAACTTAATAGCCCCTCTTGGAAATGTCATATTGGGTACTTAAATCTACCACATTTTTATGCCTTAAAAATGGTTATTTTTGTGGGCGCAACCTTTAGATATTCAGAAAATAAACTGAATGGAGATTAAACCTGATGAAAATATGAGGTATGAAACAGGGGTTTCTTATGACAGGAGGACCTGAAGAGGTTACATTTAGGTGTAAGGATGGACTATAAAGACTTCTGAATCCAAAAGGAATTTTCAACACTGCAGTAACTCTTTCAATGTCTACCCAGTGTTTAGCATTGAATGGTGAATACCAACTAAAGGCATGACAAGTTAAGCCACACAATACTATTTAAGGATGTTTGGTAGAGCTAAACCATCAATAGCTACAGATAAGAGAGGATGGATTGCTTAGTGCATGGTTTGATGTAAATAAAACTAAATCTAGGATTCAAATGTTTCTTCTTTGTTCATTTTAGCGTGTATTTTTAAAAACAAAAAGAACAAAAGGATATGAAAAGATATAACATTCTGGGCAATAGATTAACCTTCCTTTTTAACACTTACACTTACATTTTGACTCTATGAAATGTATTATCTGTTCCATTCCTCTAGGTCATTTTCCAGTGACGTTGGGAAGATACAGTACAGTAGCTTTGTATACTTGTCAAAAGTAGTGGTGATAATGATACCTACAGTAGGTAGGTTTGGTGCCCTTTGTAGATCATTTGAAGTTACCGTTCAGGGATATTATGACATTTGAGGGCTACAGCAGCTTTAAGATTTCTTGGTGTTTTCCATAGCTCCAAATGTATGTGATTTTGGGAGTGAAAGGTAATAAAGTACCATCTGCAATGGTTCAGTTTTTTACGTTATCTACCATTCAGAGACATACCTGCGATTTCTGGTTTCCTGTTGATGCAGGCTGCTAGAGTCTCAAGTGGAAGGACAAATAGTGCTAGAATTATCCAAGCGTTGAGGGGCATATTCATTATAATTAAATTTTGCTAATTTTATCAAATTGTCATTTTTTACACTTTTTTTTACACTTGTTCAATTACTGACGTATCGTCTCCAACGGAGAGGATCCTATGGTTCAGTATTAAATTTGCGGCCATTTACAACAGGTTTTGCCCGTTTTCAACAATGCTGATTTTACTTTTTTTGAAGTTGAATCAGCATTGTTGAAAACAGGTCAAAATCCTGTCAGAAATGGCCGCAAACTACAGAGGGTTCGATCACTTGGTGCGCCTAGCTGCTTGTTCCCGGAGCCACGCCGTCAACCCCTCACAGAAGCCAGAAGAAAGAAATCGGGTGAGTATGAGAAGATCAGAAGACTTCAGGACGGCAGAAGACTTCAGTAACTGAAGGTACAGCACAGCGGTAACGCTGTGCTCCATGCTCCCACACACATCACCAACGGTAGTTACAAGGTGCAGGGCGCTGGGGGGGGCGCCCTGGGCAGCATGTTACTGAGGTCGGGGACCAGCAGAAGGCTTTCGGTGCCTCGGCACCGTTTCTTAAACCCCCGCCGGCATCTTTTTCATTTTCAAATTTGGCGGGCCGAAGCGCGCCAGCAAGGGGGCGGAGCTTCATCCCGCGGCTCACAGGCGCCATCTTCTCCTTCAACACGCGGCTGAAGGAGACGCTGCCGGGACCTCCACATTCCTCTCACAAGTAACGGGGAGATATTCAGAAGGGGGGGGCCGCAGTGTGGTGCTTCTTATCATTATAAATTAAGCAGCGCTGGGTACATATATCTTTTGTCTGGATATATGGGCGCTGGGGTGTGAGCTGGCATACTCCCTCTGTGTCCTCTATCTGGGCTTCATTGTGGGCCTGTCACCTAGCTGGGACGTTCTGTGTGTATCTTTGTGTCGGTACTACGTGTCGGCATGTCTGAGGCTGAATGTTATTCACCAGAGGAGGTTATTGGGGGAGCGGATGCAGGGCTAGATTTGGGACTGTCGATGCAGCCGACACCTGATTTACTCGCATTGCTCAGTACGATAAATTTGAATGTAGCTTCTTTATCAAAGAGGTTGCATAAGTCTGAGTCACAGACACGGGTGTGGAAAAAGTCCATGGAAGAGGCTTTGTCTCAGGTACAGACCCCATCTGGGTCGCAAAAGCGGCCATTTACTCAAGTGGTAGATACGTATACCGACATGGACTCGATTTCACTGAGGCTGCTTTACATCCACGATTAGTTAAGAGTATTCAGTACATGATTATGGCTATAAAAGATGTTTTACACATTTCTGATGAACCTGCGGTACAGGAATCAAGGATTTGCTCGTTTAAGGGAAAAAAACCAGAGGTGAAGTTTCCCCCCTCTCATGAAATGAATACTCTTTGTGAAAAGGCTTGGGAGTCGCCGGATAAGAGGTGGCAGATTCCCAAGAGGATTTACATGTCATATCCGTTCCCCTCTGATGACAGGGAAAAATGGGAGGCGTCTCCAAATGTTGACAAAGCTCTATCTCGCTTGTCTAAGAAAGTGGCGCTTCCATCTCCTGACACGGCTGCTCTCAAAGATCCGGCTGATCGCAAGCTGGAGACGTCTCTGAAGTCCATTTTTGCTAATTCGGGTGCATTGCTCAGACCTGCTGTGGCGTCGGTATGGGTGAGTAGTGCTATTGCTAAATGGGCTAAGAATTTAGCTAATGATATGGATACCCTTGATAAAGATAATGTTCTTTTGACTCTTGGTTATATCTAGGACGCTGAAGATTACCTGAAGGATGCAGCGAGGGATGTCTGTTTCTTGGGATCAAGAGCCAAAGCCATGTCGATATCAGCCAGGAGGGCGTTGTGGATCCATCAATGGAATGCTGATGCCGACTCCAAGAGGGCTATGGAAGCGTTACCCTTCAAAGGTACTGTCTTGTTTGGGGACGGCTTGGCTGACCTGGTCTCGACCGCGACTGCGGGTAAGTCCTCTTTTCTTCCTTATGTTCCCACACAACAGAAAAAGGCACCACATCAGCAGATGCAGTCCTTTCGTCACAATAAATACAGGTGTGGAAAAGGTTCGTCCTTCCTCGCTTCAAAAGGTAGAGGAAGGGGAAGGAAACCACCTGCAGTGTCAGGCGCCCAGGACCAAAAGTCCTCCCCTGCTTCTACCAAGTCCACCGCATGACGCTGGGGCTTCCCTGGGGGAGTCCGGACCGGTGGGGAGCCGTCTACAAATATTCAGTCAGGTCTGGGTTCAATCAGACCTGGATCCTTGGGTCTTAGAGATTGTGTCTCAGGGATACAAGCTGGAGTTTCGGGAGATACCCCCTCACCGGTTCTTCATTTCGGCGTTACCAGTAGCTCTTCCGGACAGGGAGGTGGTGCTGGCAGCGATACAAAAATTGTGTCTACAGAGGGTCATTGTTCCCATTCCCTCGTCCCAACGGGGGGAGGGGTTCTACTCGAGCCTCTTTGTTGTGCCGAAACCGGACAGTTCGGTCAGACCAATTCTAAATCTAAAATCCCTCAATCCATACTTGAAAGTTTTCAAGTTCAAGATGGAATCTCTTCGAGCGGTAATTGCCAGCCTGGAAGGGGGGGATTTTATGGCGTCAGTCGACATAAAGGATGCCTACTTACATGTCCCGATATGTCCTTCACATCAGGCCTTCCTCAGGTTTGTGATACAGGATTCTCATTACCAATTTCAGACGTTACCGTTTGGGCTTTCCACGGCTCCGAGGATTTTCACCAAAGTCATGGCGGAAATTATGGTTCTCCTTCGCAAACAAGGGGTTACAATTATCCCGTACTTGGACGATCTCCTGATAAAGGCGAGGTCCAAGGAACGGTTGCTGAGAAGTGTAAATTTGTCACTGTCGGTTCTGCGATAGCACGGTTGGGTACTCAATTTGCCAAAATCTCAGTTGATTCTGACCACTCGGCTGCCTTTTCTGGGCATGTTTCTGGACACGGATTTACAGAAAGTATTTCTTACAGAAGAATAAGCTCTGGAACTGCAGACGATGGTCAGGGAACTTCTGAGGCCGACGAGTGTGTCGATCCATCACTGTACTCGGGTTCTGGGAAAAATGGTTGCGGCATACGAAGCCATTCAATTTGGCAGGTTTCATGCCCGGGTGTTTCAGTGGGACTTGCTGAGCAAATGGTCCGGGTCTCACCTGCACATGCACCGGAAGATAAGTCTATCTCCCAGAGCCAGAATTTCTCTCCTGTGGTGGCTACAAAGTCCTCACCTCCTAGGGGGACGCCGGTTCGGTATCCAGGATTGGGTACTTCTGACAACAGATGCAAGTCTCCGGGGCTGGGGCACAGTCACCCAAGGAAGGAACTTCCAGGGGAAATGGTCGCTCCAGGAAGCTTGTCTCCACATAAATGTTCTCGAGTTAAGAGTCATTCACAACGGCCTGCTGCAAGCAAGAGGCCTTCTTCAGGGTCGACCTGTCCTGGTACAGTCAGACAACATCACAGCGGTGGCACATATAAACCGTCAATGCGGAACAAGGAGCAGAGCGGCAATGGCGGAGGCCACAAGAATCCTTCGCTGGGCGGAACAACATGTGAGCGCCCTGTCAGCAGTCTTCCTACCAGGAGTGGACAACTGGGAAGCAGATTTCCTCAGCAAACACGATCTCCATCCGGGAGAGTGGGCTCTTCACCATGAGGTATTTGCAGAGGTGACAAAACATTGGGGAATTCCCTTGATCGACATGATGGCATCTCGTCTCAACAAGAAGCTCCCGAGGTATTGTTCCAGGTCAAGGGACCCCCAAGCCAGTGCAGTGGACGCCCTGGTGTCTCCGTGGGTGTTCCAGTCGGTGTATGTGTTCCCTCCACTTCCTCTCATTCCAAAGGTACTGGGGATCATTCGACGAGCAAGGGTTCAGGCGATTCTCGTCATTCCAGATTGGCCAAGAAGGGCCTGGTCCCCGGATCTTCAGGAATTACTGGTGGAAGATCCTTGGCCGCTTCCTCTAAGAGAGGACCTGTTGTTGCAGGGTACATGCGTGTTTCCAGACTTACCGCGGCTGCGTTTGACGGCATGGAGGTTGAGTGCCAGATCTTAGCTCGTAAGGGTATCCCCAGGGAGGTCATTCCAACTCTCATTAAGGCTAGGAAGGAGGTTACGGCGAAACATTATCACCGTATCTGGAGAAAGTATGTTTCCTGGTGTGAGTCTAAAATGGCTCCTGCGGAAGATTTTCACTTCGGGCGCTTTCTCCGCTTTTTACAGGCGGGAGTAGACGCAGGCCTGAAATTAGGTTCCATCAAAGTGCAGATTTCGGATTTGTATATTTTCTTTCAAAAAGAATTAGCTGTCCTCCCAGAGGTTCAGACTTTTGTGAAAGGAGTAATGCATATCAATCCTCCGTTTGTGCCTCCTGTAGCTCCATGGGAGCTTGATGTGGTCTTACGGTTTCTCATGTCTTCCTAGTTTGAACCTTTGTGTAAGGTTGAATTGAAATTTCTCACTTGGAAGGTCGTTATGCTGTTGGCGCTGGCGTCTGCCAGGCAGGTGTCAGAGTTGGCTACCTTATCTCATAAGAGCCCGTACTTGATTTTTCATTCGGATAGGGCGGAATTGAGGATTCGTCAACAATTTCTGCCGAAGGTGGTTTCTTCATTTCACATTAACCAACCTATTTTGGTCCCGGTGGCTACGGAGGCTGTGGCGATTCCAAAATCTCTGGATGTTGTAAGAGCGTTGAAGATCTACGTCACTAGGACAGCTGTTGCCAGAAAAACTGAGGCGCTTTTTGTCTTGTATGTTTCCAACAAAATTGGTCATCCTATCCTGCTTCAAAACAGACTATTGCACGCTGGATTTGTAGTACGATTCAGCAGGCTCGTTCTTCGGCTGGACTACCGGTGCCGAAGTCAGTAAAAGCCCATTTTACCAGAAAAGTGGGCTCATCTTGGGCAGCTGCCCGAGGCGTCTCTGCGTTACAGCTTTGCCGAGCAGCTACTTGGTCGGGTTCAAACACTTTTGCTAAGTTCTATAAGTTTGATACCCTGGCTGATGAGGACCTTGCGTTTGCTCAGTCGGTGCTGCAGAGTCGTCCGCACTCTCCCGCCCATTCTGGAGCTTTGGTATAAACCCCATGGTCCTTTTGGAGTCCCCAGCATCCTCTAGGACGTAAGAGAAAATAGGATTTTGGTACTTACCGATAAATCCTTTTCTCCTAGTCCGTAGAGGATGCTGGGCGCCCATCCCAGTGCGGACTGTTACTTGCAGTGTTTTGTTGCTAGTTAAATTAGTTTATACACGGGTTGTGTATTTCTTGTTTCAGCTTGTTGCTGTTGTTAATTCATACTGTTATCTGGTTTAATGTTACTCTGGTTGTACGGTATGTTTGTGGTGTGGGCTGGTATGTTGGTAGCCCTCAGTTTAAACAAAAATCTTTCCTCGAAATGTCCGTCTCTCCTGGGCACAGTTCCTATAACTGAGGTCTAGAGGAGGGGCATAGAGGGAGGATCCAGTTCACACCCAGATTAAGTCTTTTCAGTGTGCCCAAGCTCCTGCAGATCCCGTCTATACCCCATGGTCCTTTTGGAGTCCCCAGCATCCTCTACGGGCTAGGAGAAAAGGATTTATCAGTAAAGTACCAAAATCCTATTTTTCTTTATTTGTACTATTTACTTCAGTAACATCTTGTTATATGCAGTTGTGGTAATTTCATTATAATTATACAAGATGTTTCATAAAGTAATATGCAACCAGAAAGAATTATATGTGTATTTCTGTTATTAATGCTAACACATAACTATTGTGCAATTCTTTTTTTTACATTTCATGCTCTGTTATGCTTCAATAAAAATAAAAAATAAAAAGGTTTTAGGTGCAGGGCATAAATCCAATAAAAAAGAAACAAGCTCTGTAGAGACATTAGACATTATGAAAAAGTGGCGAAGGAGAGTGGGACAAAAGTTAGACATGTCAAGTAATGGTGGTATACCGGAACATGAGATAAAAATGACGTCAACAATATGAGATATTGGGGAATGATGTCCAGGATGAACTGTATTTAAATACATAGACAAATTTGTTGGTACCCTTCCACAAAAAAGAACCCATATTTTTCTTTGAAATAACTTTAAAGTGACAAAAGTATTTGGTATCTCTTACAGACACTACCCAAGATACTGCAGAATATATACAAATATTGCACACCCCGAATGCAAACAGTTATATATCTATGCATATATAAATACATAGATATATATATCTCAAGATCTATTTCTCAGGAATATCCAACTATACAGTTTATTAATCACTCCTCATGCACCTTACCTTGACTCTTGAAGTTGCAGTATACAGTACATGTCAATCCAGTAGATGGCGCACAAAGACAAATACTACATATCATAGAGTCGCTGCTCATGTTACTTGCAACCTTTCAGTGTTTCTGTAGGTTTAGTTGCAATGAAGTTGGAATATACATGATATTATTTGTATGACTAAAGTGAAGTTAGACTGGACTGTGAGATAGCTTGCACTTGAATTGGATTATTGGTTATCAGCATACTGTTGCAGGGACAAATGCTCAGGGCTGCCGGCATAGATATCAGGACCAGCTGATTCTCCCATGGGCATCTTTTTGTGGATTGCTCACAAGTTAGTAGCACCAACCAAAATTTTGTGTTAATCCCTGAAGGAAAAAATAGGATTTTAATTACCTACCGGTAAATCCTTTTCTCGTAGTCCATAGAGGATGCTGGGGTTCAATTTAGTACCATGGGGTATCGACGGGTCCTTTGGGAGCCACTGGCACTTTAAGAGTTTAACAGTGTGGGCTGGCTCCTCCCTCTATGCCCCTCCTACCAGACTCAGTCTAGAATCTGTGCCCGAGGAGACGGACATACTTCGAGAGAAGGAAATACAGATAGTGGTGAGATTCACACCAGCTCACACCAAATCGAAAAAACCATGCTGACCAGCATGCAACATGGAGAAACCATGCTAACCATCATGCACCATGAATAAATCATGCAAAACCGCATGAAACATGAAGAAACCGTGTCAACCAGCAGGTAACATGAAGAAACCATGCTAACCAGCAGGCAACATGAAGAAATCATGCCAACCAGGATGAAACATTAAGAAATCATGCCAATCATCATGCAACACGAAGAAAACATGTTATCTAGCATGAAACAGGAAACAACCATGCCAATCCGCATGTAACCTGAAGAAACCATGCCAACCATGTATGAAAGAGGAACAGCAACAGCTGAACCAATACTTAACCAAGTAGCAACGCGGGAAAACGAAGCACTGGGCGGGCGCACAGCATCCTCTACGGACTACGAGAAAAGGATTTACCGGTAGGTAATTAAAATCCTATTTTCTCTTACATCCTAGAGGATGCTGGGGCTCCATTTAGTACCATGGTGATGTACCAAAGCTCCCAGTATGGGAGGGAGAGTGCTGGGGATCCTGCAGAACAGAGTGACCAAACTTTAGGTCCTCAGATGCCAAAGTATCGAACTTATAGAAGTTCAGCAAACGTGTTCGACCCTGACCAAGCAGCTGGTCGGCAAAGCTGCAAAGCCAAGACATTCAGGGCAGCTGCTCAGGAACCACCCACTGTACAAGTAGAGTGGGCCTTAACAGATCTTGGACATGGCAGGCCTGCCATAGAATAAGCATGCTGGATTGTAAACCCGATCCAGCGAGCAAATGTCTACTTAGAAGCAGGACACCCAACCGTGTTGGGACCATAAAGGTCAAACAGAGCGTCCGCCTACCTGTGACGAGAAGTCCTCTTCACAGAAACTTTCAAAGCCCTCACAACATCCAAGGACTGTGAGGTAATTGAGGAGTCAGTAGCCACTGGCACCACAATAGGTTGGTGATATGAAAAACCAACACAACCCTTGGAAGAAATTGCTGACGCATTCTGAGCTCAGCTCCATATTCATGAAAAAAGAAGTAGGGGCTCTTGCATGACAATGCCCCCAATTTCAACACCCGTCGAGCAGATGACAATGCCAACAGTGTGACCACCTTCCAAGTTAGAAACTTGACGTCTACCTCCTGTAAAGACTCGAACCAATCCAACTGCAGGAACTGCAACACCACATTAAGATCCCAAGGTGCCGTAGGAGGCACAAAGGGTGGCTGGATGTGCAGAATCTCTATCAAGAAAGTCTGAATCTCAGGGAGAGCAGCCAATCATTTCTGGAAGAAGATGGACAAGGCCAAAATCTGGACCTTTATGGAGCCCAAGTGTAGGCCCACAACCACACCTGCTTGCAGAAAGAGGAGAAACCATCTTAGTTGAAACTCCACTGTAGCAAACATTTTGGATTCACACACTGACATGTACATTTTCCAAATGCGATGGTAATGTTTAGACGTTACCACCTTCCTAGGCTGTATCAGGGTAGGAATGACTTTGTTCGGAATAATACACAAGTTTATTACGAACTAATAGAATATGTGGATACATTATATAGGGTCTTCAAAAGTTCCATTACATCATTTATTCCTTCCTCCCAAAGGAAGTTTGTTATGTTTAAAGGGTTTTTGATACAGGATCATAGTCTGTGATGTTTCACTGATCTTTAGGGAATTTGGAGACCTTGACAAATTAGTAACCAGAATTATCATACAAATATTTCTTACCCATCCATAAACTGCTATCTGTTCCCTGATTTAAGCAGTTTTATACATCTGCCTGATCCTCCGTCAGGTCCTTTTTGAGGCAATCACTGCAATCAAGTGGTTTCTGTAGCTCTTAAAGAGACGTCTGCACCTGACAACAAGTAGTTTTGCTTCCTTTTCATTAGCAAACTCCTCCAGCTGTCTCCGGTTTGATGAGTGCATTCTCTAAACTGGATGTTTCAATCCGTTCCATAGATGCTCAATAAGATTCAGATCAGGGCGCATATCCTTTCTAGTTGCTTTTAGCTGTGTGTTTTAGGTCAATATCCTGTTGGAGGAACCATAACCTTTGACTGAGACAGACATTTTGACACTGGGCAGTATGTTTCACTGCAGAATGCCTCAATAGTCTTGAGATTTCATTGTGCACTGCACAGATTAAAGGCACCCCATGACAGATGCAGCAAAGTAACCCCAAAACATAACAATCCTTCTTCTTGTTTCAGAGTAGTTATGATAGTCTTTCTTTTTTAAAGCTTTTATCTGTGAACATAGAAGTGGTTTTGGATGTTTTCTTTAACTCTTTTTCTACCATTTTCCCTATCATTCTGTTTAATCTGGGATTGTTTTTCTTCTTGCAGCTGTGTCTAAGGAGGATCACTACAGTCACATGGACTGAGTACCTTCAAGACTTTGCGCTAGAAATTGTAATATGTTTCTTGGGTGCTTTCTAATGTATCCATTTTCATATATTCCGAGATGCCTCTGATATGTATATTATTTCTTCTGCTGCTATTTACTTGATCCTCTTCAGCATCTCTGAGGAAAATAATTTCCTTTATTGGATCGTCTGGATCTCTAGCATTTTTGAGATTGCTTAAATGGCTTCCTTCATTTGAGATTCTCATTTTCCTGTGCTAGTTTTTCCTACATGAAAGTCATATATTGCATTTTGAGCTTTATTTGTTTTAGTTATAATTAAATCTTATATTGCGCCAGAGTGCAAAAGCTCTTGCCTGTAAGTGTATAACTTACACAGTAGAAAAGTAGGCTCTGCAAGTAAAGCATGAAGCTCCCTGAGGCACCACAGACAACTGGCCTCCATTGCCTTCACCACCAGTGGGTGTATTCAGTAAAAGTGTAAGCAGTTCTAAGGGGTCTATTTAACATTAGTGGGGCAGCAGTTTTTTTTTCTTACCACTGGGAGGGTAGTTTATCTGAGACCAGGAATTTATTAATCTGATATGTTAACAATTGTTTTTATTTACTATTCTAAAACATGTATGTGTAAAATAAAGTTTTGATACTTTTATCTGTTATAACGTTTTTATGCATTTTTAAAGACTTAAGGTATTTATTTATCGCTCATCAGAAGTAGGTCCTTATAATTCTGTTAAAGAACGTACACACATATACATATAATTTTATGAATGACGAAGAAAGATCGGTCAGGAAAATGTAGCAAAGTGACAGAATACAGACATAAAGTTTAATTTGGCAAACCCAAAACAGTATACTGTATGTACAGCATTTGTATTTTGTATAAAAGTAACCATGTAAGTGCATGGATTCAAAGACCAAAATGTCACTGTCTGATGAGTTGGAAACGTTCTGCTGAAAGAAGCTGGTTAGATCAGGAGTATTGATTCTGAGTGTGCTCTAGGAACATGGATGCATACACTGTGCAAAATTTTTTTTCATTTTATATGCTGAAATTATTTCAATTAGATGAGGTTGAGGAGAGGACACATTTATGGGACAGTTCTTTTTTTTTTTTTTTGCAATAGAGTATACTGTACAGCATGTTTCTGAAATTTCCAAATTCTTTGAAGTGATGGAGACCCAGGGGTATATTTAATAAAATTGGATTTCAATTTATTTTTATTAATTTTAAACCAATAAAAATTATTCTAGAAAAATGTTGAGTTTCTGGGGTTGAAACACATTTACTAACATCTAAACATTAAAATAAACAAATGTATGTTAGTAAATGTGTTATAGCTCCCGAATAACAAAACATTTTTTTATCGATTTTTTTATCAAATTTGAAACGCTAAAAACCAAGTGAAATTAACCTTTTCTAAATATACCCCATTGTCTTGCCTATACAGTGAGAAGTATTTTGTAGTTTTTATTTGCACTTTTATTAGAGAGAACATTTTTAGATGCAAATGACTGTAACTCAAACATACACATTGTTGGAGGAGAGCACATTGCACCGCACTGCCAGGGCTCCTTACTGCAGGTTTCAGGTGACCTACAACCATATCCATCTTCCCTTCCCTGTCTAACACTGTAGTGGACGTGCCCCTAAGTGTCTTCTACACAGGGACTGTATATCACAGTAGAGCCCACTGTGTCACCTTTGCCAGCTATATTATATACTCCACTGCCACCACTGTAAATATGTACAGGTGTGTGCTCACTGCACACAACCTGTGAAAACCTCACATGTTCCTAGCTGTATGTGTTACACCTGTGTAATGTCTGCACTGTGTACCTGTTGTACCTACCAGAATTTACCCTGTATTATCCTCCAACCTGTTGTACCTGCTTAATAAACCAAATAATCTCACAGGTAATTGCCTGCTGTGTGCGTACGCATCAGAGCAGAGATAACCCGCAGTTTGCCGCTACTAGCCATGGGCGTCATATTCTATTATTACCTATGAAAGCGGATGTGTACACACGCACCCCCGGACATTCGCTGGCATGCTATTCACGGCAAATGAATCCCATTTACCGCAACTCATTTGCAAATGAGTCGCGGTAAATGTGACTTATTTTCTGTGAATAGCATC